>NW_027311885.1:7382500-7627011 GCF_040954645.1 Diabrotica undecimpunctata
GCAAGAAGGCCCTGCCTGTCGTAAGAGGCGACTAATGGGTAGGAGTCGAGAGGTAAAGAGTGTATGTGTGTGTGTGTGCGTGTGTAAGCGTGTGCGTGTCTGTTTGGCTTGCAGGGATAAGAATACGGCCGAGGCAAGAAGGCCCTGCCTCTTGTAATGGGCGACTAATAAGTAGGAGTCGAGAGTTGAAGAGTGTATGTGTGTGTGTGTGCGTGTGTGCGTGTGTGTGTGCGTGTGTGAGTATGTGCGGGTGTGTTGGTTCGGCTTGCAGAAATAAGAACACGACCGAGGCAAGAAGGCCCTGCCTATCGTAAGAGGCGACTAATAGGTAGGAGTCGAGAGGTGAAGAGTGTAAGTGTGTGTGCGTGTGTGCGTGTCTGTGTGCGTGTGTGAGTATATGTGTGTGTCCGTTCGGCTTGCAGAGATAAGAACATGGCCAAGGCAAGAAGGCCCTGCCTGTCGTTAAAGGCGACTAATAGGTAGGAGTCGAGAGGTGGAGAGTGTGTGCGTGTGCGTGTGTGCGTGTGTGTGTCTGCGTATAAGCGTGCGTGTGTGTGAGTGTGTGTGTATGTCCGTTCGGCTCGCGGAGATAGGAACATGGCTGTGGCAAGAAGGCCCTGCCTGTTGTAAGGGGCGACTAATAGGTAGGAGTCGAGAGGTGAAGAGTGTATGTGTGTGTGCGTGTGTGCGTGTGTGTGCATGTGTAAGTGTGTGTGTATGTGTGTGTGTGTGTTTGGCTTGCAGAGATTAGAATACGGCCGAGGCAAGAAGGCCCTGCCTCTTGTAATGGGCGACTAATAAGTAGGATTCGAGGGGTGAAGAGTGTATGTGTGTGTGTGCGTGTGTGCGTGTGTGTGCGTGTTTAAGTATGTGTGTGTGTTAGTTCGGCTTGCAGAGATAAGAACACGGCCGTGGCAAGAAGGCCCTGCCTGTCGTAAGAGGCGACTAATGGGTAGGAGTCGAGAGGTAAAGAGTGTATGTGTGTGTGTGTGCGTGTGTGCGTGTGTGTGTGCGTGTGTGAGTATGTGTGAGTAGAGGGCAAATGAGAGTTCTAGCCGCACCGTTCGTATACCCCCCACCACCGACTCCCCCACCATTATTATACCCCCCTCCAATGGTAAGGTAAGGGGTGAGAGTTCTAGCCGCACCGTCCGTATACCCCCCACCATTGACCCCCACCATTTTGTATACCCCCCACCATACCTCACACCCCCCACCACTGACGAGGTCAACGACCGGTCAAGGTCAAAGGGTCAACGACCGGTCAAGGGGTCAATAGCCGGTCAAGGGGTCAATAACCGGTCAAGAGGTCAACGACCGGTCAAGGGGTCAATGAACGGTCAGGGGGTCAATAAACGGTCAGGGGGTCAGCGACCGGTCATGGGGTCAATGAACGGTCAATGTTAACGGTCAAGGGGTTAATAAACGGTCAATAAACATTCAATGGCCGTTACACACGAACGAGTAAAATATACATTACCAGTGAAAGGTATTTAAAAACATTGTTTTGAAAACATTAGTAATAGATAACTTTGTTTTCATAAGGTAAAAACAAGAAGTAAATTATTCATATTTATTTTATGTAATACATTTATGACATTGGTATTTGTATGGTAGGTAAGTGTTAAATAGCGAGATTGGATAGTGCTCCAAACAAGGTAGCTTCATTTGGATGACTTCATTACGTCGAATATGTGGTGGAAGTTCATTCCATTTATCCAATAGATCAAACCCATCAACATGATCCAGAAGGTACCACGCCGGAAATCGTTCTAACTCTTGTTTGTTAAATAAACAAAAATCTTTACGGCGAAGATAATGATCCGTTATCACTTGTTCTAATAAAGGATCGTGTTGAATAAGATTTAGAATACAAATATAGCAGTCGCTGACGGAAGGTGGGTACATCACTCCATCAAAGGTGGAAGGCCAATGATTATAACAGCGAGTAATTTTCGTTAGAATATGTGAATCATTTTTCATTTCATCTGGCAGTTTATGTTTAATATCTCGTAACTCTGATGCTTTCATATACCGGAGATATTGTAATGGAAAATCCCGTAATTCTTCGAAAGAAAATACACTCAACGGAACAGCAGGAAAGTGTTTACTGTAAGAAGTCATGTTGAATACTGTTTGATTGCATGTAAAATATTACCGCAAGAATAACTGGTTATACTTTCCACTCACAGATACCTCCCTCTTACTGATAACCCACTGAGACCCCCCACTTACTAGACATAAATGATATAAGGTAGGGTGACCTGTGTATCGAGTTAGTAAACATGTCTCAATACGACTTTAGTGATAACACACCCGTTCAAAAATATCGGGTAGAGAATAAAAAAGATGTAATAATAGGAGAAAAAAGTTTTCAGTTAAACAGATCGAAAAGCAAATTTGTGTCTATTGGGTTAAAGTACGGTGCGGAGTGTACACCAGTGATATCACTATACGGAAATCAAGGACAACGAGTAGTATTCACGGAAGAAGATTGGAAAGAATTTTTATACTACCAAGGAGTAATTACTAATTATCTGTACACGGTAGAAAGCAGTGAGTCTATAAGAAGAAAAAGCTATAGTATAGAATTTGAAAAGGTACTGGAAGCGAAAGTAATAAAGATATCACAAAGTAACTCCTACATTTATTTAGGGTATGAAACCATCTGTAAATTATGGGAGGTGTTACCGCTTATACAACATCATATTAACCATTTGAAACAAGGAAATTTCTCGGAATATTTAAAGAGTATATATCCACGATTACAAAACAACAAAGGTGATTTTTATGAAAACGTGTTAAGAAGTGTCAACGCAAACACTCAAGTTTGCTTTGAAGATATAAGTAATATTTTGGAATTGGTGTACGTGTATCCAGAAGCATTAAAAGATGTCTGCACAAACGGGAAAAAGAGTAACTTTTAATGATCATCTTAACAAAACACATGTTCTACGAGTTTGGAACCACGCATATCGTCAAGCACGACAAAGGTACTGGGAAATATTTGTAATAGATTCAATAAGGTTTAAAAAACGAATCGAAGAAACTTCGAAAATATTATCTCCGATTTTAAATATAAATCATAGAATGTTTGTATACAATAGTAGGTTTAAATAAATATTAAATCACAAAAGTTTTTTATTTTAAAAATTTATTAAATAAAAAATGTTTAACATATTTTATAATTACATTTAAAAGTAAAAAAGTAACACAAATAACTAAATACCAGGATAAACAAATATTTGATAGATATTCCCCACCAACTTGAGTAGCACCAGAAGAGATGTAGAGCTGACGCCATTCTGTTTCATCATTAAGGTAATTGGGAAAAGGTAATCGTAGTTTGTATACTGTACTGTTATATGGTATATAAGCGAATCTAAGATCTACTCCATTTAGCTTATAAAGACTCATGTTAGTCCACTGCGATGGCCAACTATCATTTTTTATTCCATTTCTATCAAAACATATATGAATATCGTTTACAGCATAAGGTTGGTAAATATAAAGTACTCCCTGCAAAACAGCATGTAAAATAAGTAGACCTGCTCCAGGCATTATTTTATCGCGAACTAAATTCTGTTAGATAAATTTTCTATATTTATACAACATTATTTTTACTAATCCACGAGTTGTGACTTTTATCTAATCCCAACCATTTAACATAAACTTGGTTAGCTTTGCGTTTTAATATCCGTTCCACAAGATAGACGTCTGAAAATTTAACTTTTTGAAGTTCTTCGGTGTAAAATGCCCCATTAATTTCCTCTTGTTTAGAATCCTCGAGTAAGTAGGTAGTTGGATTGGTTAACTGAACTTTTTTAATCTTAAATATTTCAGTACTCCAAGATGGTGTATATCCTTTAGCAAATGCGTGGCGATATTTACTTATACGAACATAATCCCCTCTTTGAAATTTTGGTTTACGTTTATCAACGGTTTTTAACCAGTTGTAAGCAATTATCTGCTTTGCATTTCGATTAGTTACTTTACTTGGGATGACACCCGTAGTTGAATGTTTGGTGTTATTGTACTGTTCAACGATCGATGGTAGTATGTTAACCCATTTATAAGAACCTTGCAAACTAAATTGTTTCCACAACTTTGACTTAAGAGTTCGTATCACACGTTCAGCAATACTTGCTTTTAAATTAGAATATGTGCTGTAATGATTTATACCATAAGATGACATTAGGTTTTTAAAGTGGGAATTATAAAATTCAGTCCCATTATCTGTTTGTAAATGTTTAGGAATTTTAGGCATTTGAGATAAAATTTTCTTCATACAATTGGTAACTTCAGACCCCGTTTTTCTTTTAATCGGTGACGCCCAAACATATTTACTAAATGCATTTATGACAATAAGAATATAGTTATATCCGCTGTTGTATTTAACAAAAGGAGTCATAACAGCTAAATCTGCTTGACACAAATCATGCAAACCTTTAATAATAACATGCCTCCGTTTAAAGTTTTTTTTTGCGGGTTTATGAAGTTCATTAACGACTTGTTCTTTGGGGTTAGACATTTTTTTCTAGTGGACACTGAAGAGTAATATGGACAAAAACGTTAGGATTCGTATCAAGTTTAAACGAAAGTTTATCACCTTTCTTTACATGTAAACCAGGTAATTCATGATATTTATACTCTATCGAATTTATTAAAACTAATCCATTAAAACTGTAATGTTGTACTGTTTCAATTTTAGCGTTTACAGAAAATACATACGACGTCCCTCCATGATCCAACACATAAAAGTCCTTGTTTAAACTTGTTTTTTCTTCTCCTTTTAAAGCTATTATACATTTGGTGTGGTAAGAAGATGGATCACAAATAAAATATAGTGGATTTGTAGAATTACCGTGAGATTTTAAATCAGTTAGAAAATGATTGCCAAATTTATTAATGGGCATTATTATTGAATTATACCACCTTCTCGAAGTTCCTCGATAATGGAAATGATTTCGTTACCGTGACCGTTATTTCCCGCAGATTGTGATGCTAGAAGTAGTCGAAGTCTATCTATTATCTCATTAAAATTGTCAAAGTATTTATACTCAGTTGGTTTCGTAGTGTATTGTTTTGTTAGTAAAGCACCACCTTTTTTACCAGTAAATTGTTTGGCTCGATTTCTAGTTGTCGCACCAAGACTTGAAGGTAAAGAAGTTAATCTTTGTCTGTGAGGTTGGGGTCTAGTTTCCAATACTGGCTTAATAATAAAATAATATTTATCTTTTATTTTAGATTCCATTTTTCTAATTGGTAATTCAGGATTATTGTTTCTATGAAGAGCATTGGTTCGTCGTAAAATATCCACGTATTCGTTAACATCCCCCTGTTTAAAACTAACAGGGTTTGCCTTAAACATTAATTCATAGAGACCTTGTGTCCCTATGTACTTAACTCCTTTTATAATCATATCCGAACCGTCAAAATCAATATTTGAATCACCGATTGAAAATTTTTCGTTAGCTAAATCGTGATACACTCCTAATATATGATCAAATTTACCTTTTGTATCCTCTATATTAGCTTTTACGTACTCCCGAGGTAAAGGTTCAGTGAATTGCTCATAGTACTCACCCATTACGTCAGGATTATTAACCATATTGTTAAACTCTAATACAGTTTCTTCAAAAAATCGATTTATATCTTCACTACTATTACCTCTTACACGTTGTGATGTAAATGTATCTTCTGCACTATCTTCTCCAAGTCGTGATTCAAATGTTTCTTCGATCCCGCTAGGTGGGATAAAAGAAAGTTCTCCAAAGTTGGTAGATGTTTTAGATGAAGAAGAACGTTTATTTGGTGATGAAGTCGCAAGTTGATATAAACTAAGATTTGGTGTGCTTAATCGACGAGGATTAGACTTGGGAGATCCTAATTTAGGTGATTTAGGTAGTTTAAGTGGGACAGATTCTTGTTTTATATTACTTGTAGGTTCTTGTTTTACATTACTTGTAGGTTCTAATTTTAACAACAACTCCTTGAGAGGTTTTGTTATGGGTTGATAATTTTTTTCTAACTGACTCTGAGACTTGATAATATCACTTTTTAAACTACGATATTTTCGTTTTAATGCTTGGCGGGTTTTTAACAGTTGTTTAGCGATTCGAGTATCCATTTTTACTAACACTAAAAAGGTGTACTTCTTCTTTTATATATGTACAAATGTATCAAACCCTTTGCGATATTTTCCTGAAGATAACAAACAATCCTTATCAATCACTACAAATCCATATTTATCTTTCCAACAAAAAGAACAAAAATCTTTAAATTGTTGAAAACTCATATCAATATTGACATGGTCGTCATATATGTGTTTTAAATTCGTCATATCTTGTTGAAAAATGACTAAAAGATTGGCATTATCCCGCACTAACTGTTTTGGTATAGCGCTATAAGTTTGACACAAGTAAAAACAGTCGGTAAATTTATGTCTACCAAAACAAAAATAACTTTGAATAAGTTTTTGATCACACGAAGCAACATCATCAAAGATTATTATTGAATGATTTTTAATATCTTCTGGAGTAGGTATGTTTGCAGAATCACCATATTCTTCATACCCAATCTCAGACATCGGTTTAATTAAGTTACGTAGGTATATATATTTTGGTTGGTGAAGTGATTTAGAATAAACATATATGTTTTGAAATCTTAAACCATTAGGATGCTCAATCAACGATAATAATGTATTAGTCTTACCACATCCACTTGGTCCAATAATAAGACACCGTTTTGAATCACCACCAAATAAATTACCGTGTTTTTTTATTTTATTATCTTGTGCAACTATATCATGGTTTGTAATAGGTAGCGACAGTTGTTGTTTTTCAATCTTCATTGTATCTGGGAATGATGTGAGTATATATAGGGTATCAGATTATATATAAAAGAAAGTATAATGAGGCGAAAAAGGATTAGTAGACATCGAACAGTTGAAAGAAGAGGTTGCGGATTATTAAATTCCGTCATCAATACACTACCAGTCGAGGTACACATTCCAGGTTATTCGTATTGTGGGCCGGGGACTAAGCTAGAAAAAAGACTTGCACTTGGTAATTCAGGAATAAATTTATTAGATAAAGCCTGTAAAGAACACGACATCGCATATTCCCTACATAAAGAACTTAGTAAAAGGCACGAAGCTGATAAAATATTAGAGAACAAAGCTTGGGATCGAGTAAAATCCAAGGACGCTACATTTGGTGAAAAAGCAGCAGCTTGGTTAGTTACAACGACGATGAAGGGTAAACGTAAATTGGGGATGGGGTTACGTAAGATTAGACGTCGGTTAAATAAAAAAGGTGGATCCCTTAAAAGAAAAAGAATAAATTTGAAAAAACGTATTATTAAAACCCCCAAAAAAGGAGGTTTTCTACCTTTATTATTACCGTTAATCGGAGCTTTAAGTGCGGTTGGGGGTGGAACTGCATCCATTATGAAGGCTATTAACGATGCAAAAACCAACCGTGAACAAATAGCTGAACAAAAACGTCATAATCTTGCTATGGAGAAAGGAGGTAAAGGGTTATACTTAAAACCTGCTAAAGGGTATGGGATGTATTTAAAACCATATTCAAAAAACTAATATTCCCCCATCATCCGTTAACAGATGTTGATTTAAAAAAATATGTAAAATTATTAAAAATCCCGCATTTTAGAGATGTATTCATGAGAGATACCTTACCAAGTAAAATTCAAAAATATGAAAGCGGTATTATAAATATGGATTTAAATAAAGGTAAAGGCACGCACTGGACAGCTTATACGAAAGAGAACAACAATATAATATATTTTGATTCTTATGGTGATTTATCACCACCACATAATGTAATCAAATACTTTAAAACTGGTGGTCCTGTAAATATAAATTATAATTATAAAAGGTTCCAACATCATTCTTACAATTGCGGTCAATTGGCATTACAGTTTCTATATAACCATTATAATAAGGATGTGTGAATCAGTCTAAACAATAGAACCGTTCAGCAAATATGTCGTATAATTTCACCCTGACCGGGAAGTCGTGTATTTTAAGTTATAATTTTAATCCTCCCATTTACCTGGATGAAAGTCTTGAATATGAAGTTGGTTTAACGAACTTTTATTCTTTTAATTCCATACCCAACATTGATGAATCTAATAATGTATTTCTCTTTGGTCGCGGTAACATTTTTTATACAACTGTTATCCCACTGGGCTCGTATGAATTGGAAGATATAATTCAGCTTTTAACGGGGTTGATGAAAAAAAGAGATAAAGATGCTTATATAGATATTATTCCAGATAAAAACACATCTAAAGTATCTATTAAAAGTAATTGTTCACTACATTTCGGTATTAAAAACTCTATAGGTAAAATTTTTGGGTTTAAGAAAAGAGAACTGGAAGCAAATAAAATTCATGTTTCTGATGAGCCAGTAAATATTTCAGTGACAAATGCAATCTGTGTTGATTGCAATATCGCTTCAGGCTCGTATTTAAATGGAGACCCGGTTCATATAATCTACCAATTTTTTCCAACCGTACCTAGTGGGTATAAAATAGTCGAGTCACCTCAAAATATTTTATATTACCCCATCAGCGTTAAGACAATCAACAACATTAGTGTAAAAATTGTTGATCAAAACGGTAAACTACTTAATTTTCGACAAGAAGAGATAACTATTAATTTACATTTACGACAGCGATTATAATGGTTCTAAACTTTTCCCGTCAACAACCCGATTACATAAAAAACTATAAAAGAACCGCCAAGAAACAAAAATTAAACAGTTTAAAAAAAACGATTGGAATATTAACACCATCTAATCGCTTATTATTAAAAAATCTTGGTTTTAAACTTTTAGTGTGATGGAAGTGTTACAAGTAACGGGTCAACCTTATAACGATACAACTATACAGGAATATCAATTTCACAGCTATTCACCATACATTCCCGGAAAGTTGAACTATAACGACGAGATAAAAATTCCCATATATGACCTTGACACATATACGCTCCCTTCAACATCATACTTAGATATAGAAGGAAAGCTACTCACCCACGACGATAAGGAACCAACAAAACTTAAATTTATAAATAACGCTATTTCTTTTTTATTTCGAGAGCTACGATATGAGTTAAATGGAGTTATTATAGACTCTGTTCGAGAGGTTGGACTGGTATCAACGATTAAAAATTATTTAAGTCTTAACGAAAACGAAAGTATTCTGTTCCAAAATGCTGGATGGTTTCCAAAAGCAGGAGATGAAAAAATAATAGTGGACGCCCATGGAAACTTTAACGTGTGTATCCCATTACGATTATTATCAGGATTTTTTGAAGATTTTAGAAAAATTATTATGAATGTAAAGCAGGAGCTTATTTTAATACGATCGAATGATGATGTGGACTCTGTTGTGAGTATAGACGACAGCGAACGACCTAAAGTTGAAATTACAAAATTACAATGGAATGTTGCCCATGTTAGCCCAAGCATGCGTGAACAACTACGATTGAATGGCATAGCTCATAAAAATATTGAGCTACCAATTAAATTCCGTTCGTGGCAAATGATTGAATATCCATCATTAAATAATACAACACGACATACGTGGGCGGTAAAAACTAGTACTAACATTGAGACACCGAGACATATCATTATCGCATTCCAAAAAGGAAGAAAATCCAAAATTACTAAAGATATGAGCAAATTTGACCATAACGACCTCAAAAATATAAAGGTATTTTTAAATTCTGAAAGATACCCTTATAATGACTTACACATTGATTTTGACACCAACAAGTTCGCTCAAATTTATGAGATGTTTGGAAGTTTTCAGACAAGTTATTATAATTTAAGTTTAAACCAACCGATATTTAGTCCTCAAGATTTTAAAACTAAAACACCACTCATACATATAGATTGCTCTAGGCAGAAAGAAGTGATCCAAAATGGGTCCATTGTTCTACGTATCGAATTTGAAACAAATACACCTTCAACACCTGATGTATCAGCATATTGTTTAATTTTACATGAGAAGGAATTTACATATAATCCATTAACAAAAATAGTAAAGCAGTATTAATACGCATGCGTTATAACTGTATATTAATTAATAGTAATAATTAAAAACGTTAGTTCATGATGAAACGTTTACACGAAAACACAATAGACAACTTTATAGATAATTTAAAAAAACTTAAAAAACAAATTCAGCAGTACGAGGCTTTTAAAGAGGTTATACAAAAATTTAAACAATTGCAAATATGAAACTTGTTATTGACATCCAAGGTTTTAAAATTGAGAATAATAGGTTTATTTGTAAAGAATTGGCGTGTTATTCAGGAGATAAATGTGTAGTATATATATTTAAACCACCTTTCCCATTACGAATGTTACCTCCTAATTTAATTCAGCAAGCGACATGGTTAAGCAAACACCACCACTGCATCTCTTGGAGTGAAGGTTATACCCCCTTATACGAATTAAAAAAAATTATAAAGGAATTAACAGACAAAGCTGAAATTGTTTATGTAAAAGGAATGGAAAAAGCGAATTACATAAGAAAATATTCTTCCACACCTGTAATTGAAGTAGGTGAATTTCCACCACTACCAGTATCGGAAGCAAAATGTTTTTACCACTCTAAACAGAAATGTATATGCGCCCTTTCAAATGTATTTTTTATTTATGAAAATTTTGTAATGGAGTAAATTTGAATAAAAACATTATATTTTTTACTTTTTTATTTTTTGATTCAAACTACAATAATAAGTTTTGTCTATAACCTACTTACAGAACCTAAACAACCTTCACATTTGAAGGGGTGTTGATACCCCTTAAACTGCAACCTTTTCAAAATCCTTGGTGGTAGCAGGTCTTCTATTGGTTTAAGAGATTCCAATTGTTGGTATTGGACAAGTTTTTGAAGAACGGTGTCGAAAGTTGACGTCTTTTTTAAGAATTGGTCCACCCACAACCAAACGTCGGAAAATTTGAAAATTCTTTCCAAAGCTATGTCTAATAGATAACGCTTCGTCAGGTATTCGTTAACGAACACACGTAATTTTATGGGTAGGCACACATTATCAAACATGTTGTTTTGACCCAGTTCACAAAGTGTCTCCACCCAACAGTATACACAAATTTTATTCATTTTTTTTTTGTTAGTATAATATTCAATAGATGTTAAATTAGGTGTTGATTTTTCACTAAGTAATTTCACTTTATCCATAGTAATTTTAATACTTTCTTGAAACATGATTATAGTCTAAACTGATTTTGGAATTACATCAACGAAGTTATATACCATCGACCCCCACTAAACCATATCGAAACCGGTTTTAAAGCTTGTGTCGCTAATATCCCCACCTTTATTTGTTACCAATAATATATTCAACTCTATAATAAGTAGTACAAAAATATTTTATAATTTATTACAAATTATATATAAAAAGATAGAATTACATTTCATCAGTCTTGCAAACCGACATGTAGAATGCTTTATGCACTCATCAATAGGTATATCGTATGGCTCCCATTTGTGTATTTCGACCTTACAGTAGAAACGACTTCGACATTCCCTATATGCTAGAACCCTGCTTTGCTTAACAACACGAGTTAACTGCACCTTTTCAATATTTAAAGGACGGTAAACGATCTTAAAACAGATGTATACTACCAAAGTTACCATCGTCAAAACACATTTTTAATTAAAATATATATAAAAATATTTTAATTATTTATTAACAAAATAAAAAAATTAATTATACATATTATTAAAATATATGGTATTACATTGTTAAAACTTCGTTGAACACATTTTTTTTTTGAACTTCGATATTTTGTCGCCAACATTTTTGCAAAAAAACAGTCGCTGTACTTTAAATGTTCTTCAATTGGTATATCGGAAGGTTCCCATTTATATATTTCAGTATTGCAGTAGAAACATCGAACTACATCACTAACTCCTGTATAGTAAAACCCAGCTTTGCTTAACAACAGGGGTTCAACTGCACCCTTCCAATATTTAAAAGAAAGTAAACGGTCTTCAAATTGCCGCCCAGTACGAGATATACTATCATCGTTACCGTCGTCAAGACACATATTTGACTAATAAGTTAGTTCGGAAAATAATCTATATATGTAAACTTATATTGGAGGGAGGTATAAGCTTGAAATTTTTAAACAATTATCACATTAATAACACTAATTGTGCTATAAAAAATTTATATTAACAAAAAAACTGACAAAAAGATACAAAACCAATAAGACCTTGACCGTTTGTTCACATTTGTTACCCACGTTCATAGGATAAAAAGAATAAAACCTTGACCGGTTATTCACCTATCTTTGTTTGAACCGGTTTGGTGACCGCATATTCACCTTTTCTTGTCTATGGTCGGACTATAGAATAAAAAGAAAAAATCCAACAAGACCTTGACGGGGCAATTACCCCCATTGTTGTTAAACCTGTTTAGCTCAGTCTTAAAGATGCTACTTTCGGTTGAGTTCTATCCAAAAATGTTTGTTAGACAGTAAGCCTTACACATTCAAACATGGAAGTTGGTTCTCCAAGTATCATTGTAGATAGTGGTGTATGTGACTCTAGTACAGATTGGGATAATTGCTGTACTATTAGTGAAGATGGCCCATGCGATTCTACTACGAATTGTAATCTATCTGTATGGAGTTCGTCAACACTCGAGCTGTCAGAGGACTTATCTTCTTTGTCGGAGAGGGACATGTCTGATGTAGAGAATGACAGTTTATTGTATAGTGACGTGGAATTTGAGGATGTATCGGAAAATGATGTGTTTTTGGAACCTGTGATAGCACCACCCGAACTGATTGAGGATGTATCGGAAAATAATATGTTTTGCGGACCAGAGATAACACCATTCAAACTAATTAATGAACCGATAATTATCTATTAATCATTTAAATATTAGTACTTTATTATGGTAATATATTTGTAATTCAATTATGTTGCAAATCCTTATTAGTTATTTTTGTACTCAAATTCTATACTTATAACCATATACTTACCATGAAGTTTTATTGAAATCTCTTTTTAATAACTGTATTTAAAAATTTAAAATAAATGTCTTAATGCTTTTCTGTTTTTTCCTTTATTACATACAAAAACAAAATACATGCTTATAACAACAAATCTACTAAGTTATAAATTAGAGCTGGAGGGTTAGATAATAGAACAAGTGATGAGGATTTACTATCTAGGCGTCGCACTATCTAGCTATGGAAAGCTTAAAACAGAAGTGGAAGATCAAGTTAATAGAGCAGAGCGGTAGGTCACCTGAATGAAGCAATATGGAGAAAAAAAATATCAGGAAAGAAATGAAAGGTAGGATTTACAAAACAGTCATCAGGTCAATAATGACATACGCAATAGAAACACAACCTGACACAGCGAGAACAAAAAGAATGTTAGAAACAGCAGAAATGAAAACCCTCAGAAAAATCGATGGTAGGGTACTATGGGATAGAGCTAGAAGTCTAAATCTTGAAAAGAATGCTAGAAACAGCATAGATAAAAACCCTCAGAAAAATCGATGGTAAGACACTATGAGAGAGAGCTGGAAGTACAGATATACTACGTAGATGTACGGTGGAGAACATTAAGAAATAGGGGAGAAATAAAAGAGTAGAATGAAATAATTATATGAGTCTAATAACAACAAATAGAGTAGTAAAGATGGTAAGAGACTGTCACCTAATGGGTGGGGTGATTAACGGAAAGACCATGAAAACGATGGAGCGACAACTTACTGGAGGACCATTTAAAAACGAATAGAGTCATATCTACACGAAATAAAGAAGAAAATATAGAAACAACAATTTTTAGATGTTTTTTAACGATATAGAAAATCACAATGAAAAATATGTATACACAAAATGAAGAAGAAGAAAATATAAAAACAACAATTTTTAGATATTTTTTATTAAAAAATAAACAATATATACAAATATAAACATAATTAAAAGTAAACTATATATACTTATATACACAAAATAAAGAAGAAGAAAATATAAAAACAACAATTTTTACATATTTTTTATTCAAAATGAAACAATATATTTATATAAATATCTAAACACAATTAAAAATAAACTATATAGACTATATATACCTATATACACAACTAAAACTAAATATTATATACAAAATAGACTAAAACTAAATTTAATTGACAGGGTCGTCGGGATGGGATCTGTAACAAAGAAATAGCAGAATGTAAAACTACATAAAATATCATAATGATGTATAAAATTAAAGGCGACACTTAATGAAGAAAAAATTAAAATTTCACAATAGAGAATAAACTAAATTTTCGTTGTAAAAATTCATGGAAAACTGTTTTATTATAATCCTAAAGAAGGAGAGGTTGGTGTACAAAATTAAAGGTGGTACTTAATGAAGAATAAATTAAAATTCTGTAATAAATAATAAATTAAATTTTCGCTTGTAAAAATTTGTGAAAAACTGTTTTAATTATGATCGTAAAAAGTAAAAGTTAAGGTAAAAAATTGGATTACTCACGGTTTACTCATCCCCCAGCAGCGCAGGAAATCACCACCAGCATTTTCGTTGAAAAAGTCTGTAACAAACAAAAAACATTATCAGTATTGTGTAATTATTATTAATAACATTACGTAAATTTTGTTAGTAAAATAGTTGCAACATATTGTAATAAAAATTCTTACCTTGAGAATCCGTTCTTACAGTATTGGCCAGGAAAGTTTTGGTGTTTTTTATGTCTTGAGACAATCGAATTTGTTCTTCATGGAAAGCCACCATAATTTTTTCAGCATATGCTAAAATATTTTCGGTGGCTTTCTTAAGCAGATCACTATTTTTTAGACTTTCATTCAAACTTTCCTGGAGACGTTCCGCATGCTGCTCCAGAGCCGACACAACTCCCCCCTTGTAATTTTCGCAAAACGCCTGATGGTGAGTTTCTACTTTGTTTGGGATTTGTAGGGCGCTTGCGGCTACATTAATCAATGACGGCTCTGAAGTCGATAATAATTTTTTTTCCCATACTTGGGTTTCCGTCAACGGTTTCTCTCTTGGTGGTGATTCCCTATCGGATACTTCTATTATATCTTCGATAGAGGGTAAGTTTTCATCTGGAAGTGTTTCCTCTTCAAAGTCGGAAATATCGCTATAGTTCGCAGCCTTTTCGGCGGCATGTAAAATTTGATCTGTCTCGACAATCGCCGCGGAGTGCACCATTTTCTTCGAATTGTTCTTTTTATTCAAATTTATTTTATAAATTAAGCGTTGCGCTTCGCTTATTTTTTTCGCGCCGACGAAAACCACACTTTCTTCTGAAGGTGCACGGCGACGGCACGGCGACGCGATTGAAAATCGACTTTTACACACCGACGACGGCGAGACTGAAGATGACTGCGGTTTTGCAAACTCCGGTACACTTTCAAACAAAATTCTTTTCTTCGCCAACAACCCCGGCTCGCGACGCGCAGAACGTTGTTCGGTTTTCATTGTGAACAGAAGAGACTATTTGAAATTGCATAACTTAAACGGGGTTATATTTTTTTTTTTTAATTTTTTTTTTTTTTTTTTTTTTTTTTTTTTTTTTTTTCATTTTTTATATTTTTTTATTTTTGAGGTTTTTTTTTTTCTTTATTTTTAGTCCTACACCCACCTTCCAACCACTCTAATGAAAGGTCTTGACGCCAGGGATACGAATATGTTATTACTTTGAGAAAAACTTAACGCGTAAAGCGGTAAAACGCTAAAAAGCGTATTTTTAGTCCTACATCACGTTTCAACCACTCTAATGAAAGGTATTGATGCCAGGAATACGAATATGTTATTATTCTTTAAAAAAAATTATGCATATAGTGGTAAAGCGGTAAAAAAACTATTTTTTGTTAAATTTTACTTTTAACCCTGCTTATAAATGCGGTAATTATCTATATTTGGAATATATTGTTAATTTTTGTAATTATTTACTCTAATAATACCATAAAACCGGTATTTCCAGTTTAAAACCGGTATTTCTAGTTTAAAACCGGTATTTCCAGTTTAAAACCGGTAATCAAAACAAGTTTATATTTATACCCCACACTTCTTTCGTTATTGTTCATTCTTGTGTCGTACAGTCACCTAGCTTCAGTCAACAACCATGCAGTGTAACTCTTGTTTAAAAGTTTTATCCAACAAAAGCAGTGTAAGTAGGCATAAACGGGAAAGTTGTCCGGAACGATTCAATAAAGGGAAAAAGGTGAAACTTAATGATGACCCAGATGTTGTTACATCAGCTAATAATTACAATTCAACCATTGTAGAAGCAACTCCCTTTAGATCTATTGTTCATCCAGTTACCACTACATCCAATGTTATCGAATGTCAAGATTGTTATAAAAAAATTTCTGGGAGAGGGCTAACAGGACATTTACGTAGTAATTCGCACAAAAGTGTTATTAGTAATGATTGTGGGGTTGAGAAACTATCAAGTGCGTTTAAAAATCGTATCGGTAGTTACCGCCTTTCTAGCAACAAACATCATACTGATTACTTAGAATTTTTTAGTGAAATTGAAGGTAACGTTTTGAAGCTCCTACATAACTATTTACATAAATTTAAAGTGTTAAAAGTTAATTTCGAACTTTACTCTATGTACACAATACCTGAAAAAGATACTTATGATTTAAAATCATTTAATACAAAAAATCAGATTATTACTATTTCTACTAATTTGAAACAAGCATATCAAGATTTTATTAGGGAGATATTACCCAAGGTTTCGGAAATACAAGAAAAGGAATCTGGATGGAGTCTTTTACAAATCCAATCATTAGAAGTTAACATTAATAAGTACAACCCTCTACGATCTTCTTCATATATCAGGTTACCACGACAAATCGAGATGAAGAAAGCAATTATTAATATAATGAATAAAGATGAAGCATGTTTTGGTTGGGCGGTAAACGCATCAATTTTTGATCCAACAGGTAAATCCAATCTTACTACTTCTTATCCGCATTATACTAGTCTCTTAAAGTTCCATAATATAGAATTCCCTATGAAACTCTCAGATATACCAAAATTTGAATTACTTAATAATATTTCGATTAACGTTTTTGGGATTAGTGAATGTTTTAAAAATAATATCACACAATTGGAAATCGTTGGGCCGCTATACCATACAAAATCTAAAAAAGCTACACATGTTAACCTATTACTTATTTTTGATGAGTACGGGAATAGTCATTATTGTTACATTAAAAATTTATCGCGGTTAATATCAAAACAAAAATCACGCCATAATGGTCAGACTTTTCTATGCAATGGTTGCTTACAATTTTTCTCATCCTTAGAACGTCTTCGCAAACATGAAGACAACGATTGCAACTTTGTATATACTAAGCTTCCAACTACCAACATGATTCTCAATAAATATGGACATTTACAAAAAGAAAATATCTTACAATTTTCCAACTTTCAGAAACAAATGCAAGTTCCGTTTGTTATATATGCTGATTTTGAAAGTATACTGCAACCGATACAATATGCAACACCTTCTGATAATTCCTCGTTTACTGTCAAAACCTATCAGCATACACCATATTCATTCGGTTTTTATGTTAAATGTTATTTTGATGACAGTTTATCAGAACTTATCATTTATCGCGGTGACAACGTGGTTGAGAAGTTTATTCAAAAACTAGAAGAAAAAGTTTACACTATTTATCATAAATATCTTAAATATATTAAACCTATGAAAAAACTCACGCCAGAAGAGGAATTACAATTTTTTACTAGTAAATGTTGCCACATTTGTGATAAACCGTTCGATATTAACGAAATTAAAGTTAGAGATCATTCACATCTAACAGGGTTGTTTTCTGGCGCAGCGCATAACGCTTGTAATTTAAATTACAAATTACCTAAGTTCATACCTGTTTTCATGCATAATTTAACCAATTACGATTCACATCTGTTTATAACAAAATTAGCTCAAAATAACGAAAAAATTGATGTTATTGCACAGACTAAAGAAAAATATATATCATTCACCAAACTACTTTTAGTTGATCGTGGTGATTTAGAGCAAAATATATATTTAAAATTAAGGTTTGTGGATTCTTTCAGATTTCTACCTCATTCACTGGATAATTTAAGTAAAACCCTAAATAATAATCAATGTCTAGAGTTACAAAAATATTGTCAATCAAATGAAGAGTTCGGGTTGTTACGACAAAAGGGTGTTTTCCCTTATTCATACCTGGATAACTTTTCAAAACTTGGTGAGGTATCTTTACCCACACAAGAAGAATTTTTCGATATTTTAAAAGGTGAAGGCATTTCCGATGAAAAGTACTTACGAGCTAAGCGAGTTTGGGAAGTTTTTAATTGTAACACCTTAGGAGAGTACTCAGATGTTTATTTAAAATCAGATATTTTATTATTAGCTGATGTGTTCGAAAACTTTCGACATAATTGTTTATTTAACTATAAACTAGATCCTGCTCAATATTTAACAGCTCCATCACTTAGCTGGGATGCTATGTTGCGTAAAACTAATGTTCAGCTTGAATTATTGACGGATATAGACATGCTCCATTTTTTTAAAAAGGGTATACGTGGAGGTATAAGTCAGTGTAGCACTAGATTTGCTGCTGCAAATAATCAGTATTGTGAGAATTATGATTGTTCTAAACCTACTTCATATATTCTTTATTTAGATGCTACAAACCTTTATGGTTACGCTATGAGTCAATTCCTTCCGCATGGTGATTTTCGATGGTTAGATGATGTAGAAATCACTCATTTTGATTGTTTATCAGTCGATGATGAATCTCCAAAGGGGTATGTCTTAGAAGTTGATTTAGCTTATCCTGAAACATTACATGATTTCCATAACGACTTACCGTTTTGTCCTGAAAATCTGATTCCCCCTAATAGTAAAGATCCCAAGCTTGTATTAACGTTGTTACCGAAAAATAAATATATTATCCATTATAGAAATTTGAAACAGTGTACTGAACAAGGTTTAAAGATAACTAAAATTCATCGAATTCTAGAATTTTCTCAATCACCGTGGTTAAAACCTTATATCGAATTAAACACAAATTTACGTAATTCTTCAAATAATGAATTTGATAAAAGTACATATAAAAATTACACAAACTCCATTTACGGGAAAACTATGGAAAACGTTGATAAGAGGGTTGATATTAAACTTTTATCCCACTGGGAAAACTTGCCTGGAAGCGTCGGTGCTGAAGGGTTTATTAGTATGCCGAATTTTCACTCTGTTTCAATATTTTCTGATAATTTGGTTGCAATTCAAATGAATATCCTAAAAATAATTTACGACAAACCGGTATATGTCGGTTTTTCAATTTTAGAAATATCCAAAATTCGTATGTATGATTTTTTTTACAATTACATTAAAGCTAAATATGTAGATAATGCCTCACTTTTGTATACCGACACTGATTCATTAATTTTACACATTCAAACAGAAAACGTTTACCGCGATATCAAAGAAAACCTTCATTTATTTGATACATCCAATTACCCCGCCGATAATATCTTTAATATACCAAAAACACCATCAGTGGTTGGTAAATTAAAGGATGAGTTTAAAGGTAAACCAATTACAAATTTTTGTGGTACTGGTGCCAAAGCTTATTGTGTGACATTAAGTAACAATGATAACCTTAAAAAAGCTAAGGGGATTTCCAAAAACGTTATAAATAAATCTTTAACATTTACGGATTATAAACAAGTAGTTGATAATACTAATGCGAAAATTTATCGTAAAATGTATACATTTAAGTCACATTTACATGAAATGTATACTGAATTAAAAAATAAGGTTGCTTTAACTTCCCACGATGATAAGAGATATGTTATACCCGGAACTATTAATACATTAGCGTGGGGTCATTACAAAATAGATACGTTTATACCTAACCAACAACAAAAAAATCTCGATTATTTAATCCAGCAAGCTAAACTACTTCTACCAGAAGCAGAAAATGATGGTAGGGATGAATTTTATGTAGATAGTTTTGAAATGGATTTTTTATCGTAGTGGGAGAGTTTGTTGGTGGGGCGGTTGTTTAATAACACGTTGTAGAGCTAATTCCTACAGTTCTTCTTCAGCTTTACTACTAGTATTTACAATGTGGATGTGTTACGTTACCGAAATTGAAGTTACGGATTTAAAAAGTGGTGTTCAAAACTTACACCAACTTTTTTCAAATCTGGAGTTTGATGCTTCTCATGAAGCCATTTATGGTGCAGTGCGTCCATCATCTTATTCTCCAGAATTTTATACAGAATTAGCTAAAAAATATGAAAAAGGTGCTGAAATCTGTGACTTGTATCTTAAAAACCAAATATGTTTATATGTATTTGTATCGTTACTAAAAGATGTAAAGTTGGATGGTTATTTAATTCGAATAAAAGACTATCTTCCATCTGTTTTATACGAAAAAAAAGAAAATAACGAAGATGATACTTCCAGTAATGAAGTTATTGATAAAGACATTGATGGTGTGGTTGAAGATGGTTCAAGTAAATCACAAACTTAATAATCTTATATTTAGACTTTATTGTATTAACGGTATAATGTATTTAATAAAAGCATTTCTGTACTAATAATAATTGTTTTATTTGCGTTTTTAGCATTAATTAATATGGTGTGAGTGTAAAATGTATCTTGTTTCCACCACATATTTTATATAATGAATTTATCCAAATAAAGCTACCGTGTTTGGAACACTATTGTACTTCACTATTCTGTTTCACTATTTACCTACTTCTTGTTTTTTTCCATATTTTACCTTATAAAAATAAAGTTGTCTATCCTTTAATAAATAAATAAAGTTATTTTTATCCTTCGTGTGTAACGTTCATTCACCCCTTGACCGATCGTTGATCCCTTGACCGGTCTTTGACCTCTTGACCGGTCTTTGACCCCTTGACCGGTCGTTGACCCCCTGACCGTTCATTGACCCCTTGACCGGTCGTTGACCTCTTGACCGGTTATTGACCCCTTGACCGGCTATTGACCCCTTGACCGGTCGTTGACCCTTTGACCGGTTATTGACCCCTTGACCGGCTATTGACCCCTTGACCGGTCGTTGACCCTTTGACCTTGACCGGTCGTTGACCTCGTCAGTGGTGGGGGGTGTGAGGTATGGTGGGGGGTATACAAAATGGTGGGGGTCAATGGTGGGGGGTATACGGACGGTGCGGCTAGAACTCTCACCCCTTACCATACCATTGGAGGGGGGTATAATAATGGTGGGGGAGTCGGTGGTGGGGGGTATACGAACGGTGCGGCTAGAACTCTCATTTGCCCTCTACTTGTGTGTGTGTCCGTTCGGCTTGCAGAGATAAGAACACGGCCAAGGCAAGAAGGCCCTGCCTGTCGTTAGAGGCGACTAATAGGTAGGAGTCGAGAGGTGGAGAGTGTGTGCGTGTGCGTGTGCGTGTGCGTGTGTGCGTGTGTGTGTCTGCGTGTAAGCGTGCGTGTGTGTGTGAGTGTGTGTGTATGTCCGTTCGGCTCGCAGAGATAAAAACATGGCTGTGGCAAGAAGGCCCTGCCTGTTGTAAAGAGCGACTAATAGGTAGGAGTCGAGAGGTGAAGAGTGTATGTGTGTGTGCGTGTGTGCGTGTGTGTGCGCGTGTGTAAGTATGTGTGTGTGTCCGTTCGGCTTGCAGAGATAAGAATACGTCCGTGGCAAGAAGTCCCTGAATGTCGTAAGAGGCGACTAATGGGTAGGAGTCGAGAGGTTAAGAGTGTATGTGTGTGTGTGTGTGTGGGAGTGTGTGTGTGTCCGTTCGGCCCGCAGAGATAAGAATACGTCCGTGGCAAGAAGGCCCTGCCTGTCTTAAGAGGCGACTAATGGATAGGAGTCGAGAGGTGGAGAGTGTGTGTGTGCGTGTGCGTGTGCGTGTGCGTGTGTGCGTGTGTGCCTGTGTGCGTGTAAGTGCGTGTGTGGGAGTGTGTGTGTGTCCGTTCGGCCCGCAGAGATAAGAATACGTCCGTGGCAAGAAGGCCCTGCCTGTCGTAAGAGGCGACTAATGGGTAGGAGTCGAGAGGTGAAGAGTGTATGTGTGTGTGTGTGTGTGCGTGTGTGTGTGCGTGTGTGAGTATGTTTGTGTGTCCGTTCGGCTTGCAGAGATAAGAACACGGCCGAGGCAAGAAGGCCCTGCCTGTCGTAAGAGGCGACCAATAGGTAGGAGTCGAGAGGTGAAGAGTGTATATGTGTGTGTGTGCCTGTGTGCTTGTGTGTGTGTGTGTGTGCGTGTGTGAGTATGTGTGTGTGTCCGTTCGGCTTGCAGAGATAAGAACACGGCCGTGGCAAGAAGACCCTGCCTTTCGTAAGAGGCGACTAATGGGTAGGAGTCGAAAGGTGAAGAGTGTATGTGTGTGTGTGTGCCTGTGTGTGCGTGTGTGAGTGTGTGTGTATGTGTGTGTGTCCGTTTGGCTTGCAGAGATAAGAATACGGCCGAGGCAAGAAGGATCTGCCTCTTGAAAGGGGCGACTAATAAGTAGGAGTCGGGAGGTAAAGAGTGTATGTGTGTGTGTGTGTGCCTGTCGTAAGAGGCGACCAATAGGTAGGAGTCGAGAGGTGAAGAGTGTATGTGTGTGTGTGTGGGTGTGTTCGTTTGTGTGTGCGTGTGTAAATGTGTGTGTATGTATGTGTGTGTCCGTTCGGCTCGCAGAGATTAGAATACGGCCGAGGCAAGAAGGACATGCCTGTCGTAAGAGGCGACTAATGGGTAGGAGTCGAGAGGTGAAGAGTGTATTTGTGTGTGTGTGCGTGTGTGTGTGCGTGTGTGCGTTCGTGTGTGTGTGAGTGTGTGTTCGTTCGGCTTACAGAGATAAGAACTCAGCTTTGGCATGTGGTGCCTGCCTGTCGTAAAAGACGACTAATGGGTAGGAGTCGAGAGGTTAAGAGTGTATGTGTGTGTGTGTGTGTGTGTGGGAGTGTGTGTGTGTCCGTTCGGCCCGCAGAGATAAGAATACGTCCGTGGCAAGAAGGCCCTGCCTGTCTTAAGAGGCGACTAATGGATAGGAGTCGAGAGGTGGAGAGTGTGTGTGTGCGTGTGCGTGTGCGTGTGCGTGTGTGCGTGTGTGCCTGTGTGCGTGTAAGTGCGTGTGTGGGAGTGTGTGTGTGTCCGTTCGGCCCGCAGAGATAAGAATACGTCCGTGGCAAGAAGGCCCTGCCTGTCGTAAGAGGCGACTAATGGGTAGGAGTCGAGAGGTGAAGAGTGTATGTGTGTGTGTGTGTGTGCGTGTGTGTGTGCGTGTGTGAGTATGTTTGTGTGTCCGTTCGGCTTGCAGAGATAAGAACACGGCCGAGGCAAGAAGGCCCTGCCTGTCGTAAGAGGCGACCAATAGGTAGGAGTCGAGAGGTGAAGAGTGTATATGTGTGTGTGTGCCTGTGTGCTTGTGTGTGTGTGTGTGCGTGTGTGAGTATGTGTGTGTGTCCGTTCGGCTTGCAGAGATAAGAACACGGCCGTGGCAAGAAGACCCTGCCTTTCGTAAGAGGCGACTAATGGGTAGGAGTCGAAAGGTGAAGAGTGTATGTGTGTGTGTGTGCCTGTGTGTGCGTGTGTGAGTGTGTGTGTATGTGTGTGTGTCCGTTTGGCTTGCAGAGATAAGAATACGGCCGAGGCAAGAAGGATCTGCCTCTTGAAAGGGGCGACTAATAAGTAGGAGTCGGGAGGTAAAGAGTGTATGTGTGTGTGTGTGTGTGTGCCTGTCGTAAGAGGCGACCAATAGGTAGGAGTCGAGACGTGAAGAGTGTATGTGTGTGTGTGTGGGTGTGTTCGTTTGTGTGTGCGTGTGTAAATGTGTGTGTATGTATGTGTGTGTCCGTTCGGCTCGCAAAGATTAGAATACGGCCGAGGCAAGAAGGACATGCCTGTCGTAAGAGGCGACTAATGGGTAGGAGTCGAGAGGTGAAGAGTGTATTTGTGTGTGTGTGCGTGTGTGTGTGCGTGTGTGCGTTCGTGTGTGTGTGAGTGTGTGTTCGTTCGGCTTACAGAGATAAGAACTCAGCTTTGGCATGTGGTGCCTGCCTGTCGTAAAAGACGACTAATGGGTAGGAGTCGAAAGGTGAAGAATGTATGTGTGTGTGTGCGTGTGTGCGTGTGTGAGTGTGTGTGTGTGTGCGTGTGTGCGTGCGTGTGTGTGAGTGTGTGTATTAGTTCGGCTTGCAGAGATAAGAACACGGCCGGGGCAAGAAGGCCCTGCCTCTCGTAAGAGGCGACTAAAAGGTAGGGGTCGAGAGGTGAAGAGTGTATGTGTGTGTGTGAGTGTGTGTGTGTGTGTGTCCGCTCGGCTCGCAGAGATAAGAATACGGCCGTGGCAAGAAGGCCCTGCCTGTCTTAAGAGGCGACTAATGGATAGGAGTCGAGAGGTGGAGAGTACGTGCGTGTGCGTGTGCGTGTGCGTGGGTGCGTGTGTGTGTGCGTTTGTGAATGAAAAGGAGTCGAGAGGTGAAGAGTGTATGTGTGTGTGCGTGTGTGCGTGTGTGTGTGCGTATGTGAGTATGTGTGTGTGTCCGTTCGGCTCGCAGAGATTAGAATACGGCCGAGGCAAGAAGTCCCTGCCTTTCGTAAGAGGGGACTAATGAATAGGAGTCGAGAGGTGAAGAGTGTATGTGTGTGTGTGTGTGCGTGTGTTTGTGCGTGTGTGAGTGTGTGTGTATATGTGTGTGTGTCCGTTTGGCTTGCAGAGATAAGAATACGGCCGAAGCAAGAAGGCCCTGCCTGTCGTAAGAGAAGAATAATGGGTAGGAGTCGAGAGGTGAAGAGTGTATGTGTGTGTGTGTGTGCCTGTGTGCGTGTGTGTGCCTGTGTGAGTGTGTGTGTATGTGTGTATGTCCGTTTGGCTTGCAGAGATAAGAATACGGCTGAGGCAAGAAGGCCCTGCCTATCGTAAGAAGCGACTAATTGGTAGGAGTCGAGAGGTGAACAGTGTATGTGTGTGTGCGTGTGTGCGTGTGTGTGTGCGTGTGTAAATATGTGTGTGTGTCCGTTCGGCTTGCAGAGATAAGAACACGGCCGAGGCAAGAAGGCCCTGCCTGTCGTAAGAGGCGACTAATGGGTAGGAGTCGAAAGGTGAAGAATGTATGTGTGTGTGTGCGTGTGTGCGTGTGTGAGTGTGTGTGTGTGTGCGTGTGTGCGTGCGTGTGTGTGAGTGTGTGTATTAGTTCGGCTTGCAGAGATAAGGACACGGCCGGGGCAATAAGGCCCTGCCTCTCGTAAGAGGCGACTAAAAGGTAGGGGTCGAGAGGTGAAGAGTGTATGTGTGTGTGTGAGTGTGTGTGTGTGTGTCCGCTCGGCTCGCAGAGATAAGAATACGGCCGTGGCAAGAAGGCCCTGCCTGTCGTAAGAGGCGACTAATGGGTAGGAGTCGAGAGGTGAAGAGTGTATTTGTGTGTGTGTGCGTGTGTGCGTGTAAGTGTGAGTGTGTGCGTGTGTGTGTGTGAGTGTGTGTGTGTCCGTTCGGCTTGCAGAGATTTGAACACGGCCGTGGCAAGAAGTCCCTGCCTTTCGTAAGAGGCGACTAATGAATAGGAGTCGACAGGTGAAGAGTGTATGTGTGTGTGTGTGCGTGTGTTTGTGCGTGTGTGAGTGTGTGTGTATATGTGTGTGTGTCCGTTTGGCTTGCAGAGATAAGAATACGGCCGAAGCAAGAAGGCCCTGCCTGTCGTAAGAGAAGAATAATGGGTAGGAGTCGAGAGGTGAAGAGTGTATGTGTGTGTGTGTGTGTGCCTGTGTGCGTGTGTGTGCATGTGTAAGTGTGTGTGTATATGTGTGTGTCTGTTTGGCTTGCAGAGATAAGAATACGGCCGAGGCAAGAAGGCCTTGCCTTTTGTAAGGGGCGACTAATAAGTAGGAGTCGAGAGGTGAAGAGTGTATGTGTGTGTGCCTGTGTGCGTGTGTGTGTGTGTATGTTCGGCTTGCAGAGATAAAAATACGGCCGAGTCAAGAAGGACATGCCTCTTGTAATGGGCGACTAATAAGTAGGAGTCGAGAGGTGAAGAGTGTATGTGTGTGTGCGTGTGTGCGTGTGTGTGTGCGTATGTGAGTATGTGTGTGTGTCCGTTCGGCTCGCAGAGATTAGAATACGGCCGAGGCAATAAGTCCATGCCTGTCGTAAGAGGCGACTAATGGGTAGGAGTCGAGAGGTGAAGAGTGTATTTGTGTGTGTGTGCGTGTGTGCGTGTAAGTGTGTGTGTGTGTGCGTGTGTTTGTGCGTGTGTGAGTGTGTGTGTATATGTGTGTGTGTCCGTTTGGCTTGCACAGATAAGAATACGGCCGAAGCAAGAAGGCCCTGCCTGTCGTAAGAGAAGAATAATGGGTAGGAGTCGAGAGGTGAAGAGTGTATTTGTGTGTGTGTGTGTGCCTGTGTGCGTGTGTGTGCGTGTGTGAGTGTGTGTGTATGTGTGTATGTCCGTTTGGCTTGCAGAGATAAGGTTACGGCTGAGGCAAGAAGGCCCTGCCTATCGTAAGAGGCGACTAATTGGTAGGAGTCGAGAGGTGAACAGTGTATGTGTGTGTGCGTGTGTGCGTGTGTGTGTGCGTGTGTAAATATGTGTGTGTGTCCGTTCGGCTTGCAGAGATAAGAACACGGCCGAGGCAAGAAGGCCCTGCCTGTCGTAAGAGGCGACTAATGGGTAGGAGTCGAGAAGTGAAGAATGTATGTGTGTGTGTGTGTGCCTGTGTGCGTGTGTGTGCATGTGTGAGTGTGTGTGTATGTGTGTATGTCCGTTTGGCTTGCAGAGATAAGAATACGGCCGAGGCAAGAAGGCCCTGCCTGTCGTAAGAGGCGACTAATGGGTAGGAGTCGAGAGGTGAAGAGTGTATGTGTGTGTGTCGTGTGTGCGTGTGTGTGCGTGTGTAAGTGTGTGTGTGTATGTGTGTGTGTCTGTTTGGCTTGCAGAGATAAGAATACGTCCGTGGCAAGAAGGCCCTGCCTGTCTTAAGAGGCGACTAATGGATAGGAGTCGAGAGGTGGAGAGTGTGTGCGTGTGCGTGTGCGTGTGCGTGTGTGCGTGTGTGAGTGTGTGTGTATGTGTCTATGTCCGTTTGGCTTGCAGAGATAAGAATACGGCCGAGGCAAGAAGGATCTGCCTCTTGTAAGAGGCGATTAATAAGTAGGAGTCGGGAGGTAAAGAGTGTATGTGTGTGTGTGTGCGTGTGTGCGTGTGTGCGTGTGTGTGTGCGTGTGTGATTATGTGTGCGTGTTAGTTCGGCTTGCAGAAATAAGAACACGACCGAGGTAAGAAGGCCCTGCCTATCGTAAGAGGCGACTAATAGGTAGGAGTCGAGAGGTGAAGAGTGTATGTGTGTGTGCGTGTATGCGTGTGTGTCTGCGTGTGTAAGTATGTGTGTGTGTCCGTTCGGCTTGCAGAGATAAGAACACGGCCGAGGCAAGAAGGCCCTGCTTGTCGTAAGAGGCGACTAATAGGTAGGAGTCGAGAGGTGGAGAGTGTGTGCGTGTGCGTGTGCGTGTGTGCGTGTGTGTGTCTGCGTGTAAGCGTGCGTGTGTGTGTGAGTGTGTGTGTATGTTAGTTCGGCTCGCAGAGATAAGAACATGGCTGTGGCAAGAAGGCCCTGCCTGTTGTAAGGGGCGACTAATAGGTAGGAGTCGAGAGGTGAAGAGTGTATGTGTGTGTGCGTGTGTGCGTGTGTGTGCGCGTGTGTAAGTATGTGTGTGTGTGTCCGTTCGGCTTGCAGAGATAAGAATACGTCCGTGGCAAGAAGGCCCTGCCTGTCCTAAGAGGCGACTAATGGATAGGAGACGAGAGGCGAAGAGTGTGTGCGTGTGCGTGTGCGTGTGTGCGTGTGTGTGTGTGAGTGTGTGTGTCCGTTTGGCTTGCAGAGATCAGGATACGGCTGAGTCAAGAAGGCCCTGCCTGTCTTAAGAGGTGACTAATGGATAGGAGTCGAGAGGTGGAGAGTGTGTGCGTGTGCGTGTGCGTGTGCGTGTGTGCGTGTGTGTGTCTGCGTGTGAGCGTGCGTGTGTGTGTGAGTGTGTGTGTGTATGTCCGTTCGGCTTGCAGAGATAAGAACATGGCCGTGGCAAGAAGGCCCTGCCTGTCGTAAGAGGCGACTAATGGGTAGGAGTCGAGAGGTGAAGAGTGTATGTGTGTGTGTGTGCGTGTGTGTCTGCGTGTGTGAGTGTGTGAGTGTGTGTGTATGTGTGTGTGTGTCCGTGAGGCTTGCAGAGATAAGAATACGTCCGTGGCAAGAAGTCCCTGATGTTGTAAGAGGCGACTAATGGGTAGGAGTCGAGAGGTTAAGAGTGTATTTGTGTGTGTGTGAATGTGTGTGTATCCGTTCGGCCCGCAGACATTAGAATACGTCCGAGGCAAGAAGGCCCTGCCTGTCTTAAGAGGCGACTAATGGATAGGAGACGAGAGGTGGAGAGTGTGTGCGTGTGCGTGTGTGCGTGTGTGCGTGTGTGCGTGTGTTTGCGTGTGAGAGTATGTGTGTGTGTTAGTCTGGCCTGCAGAGATAAGAACACGACCGAGGCAAGAAGGCCCTGTCTATCGTAAGAGGCGACTAATAGTTAGGAGTCGAGAGGTGAAGAGTGTATGTGTGTGCGTGTGTGCGTGCGTGTATGAGTGTGTGTGTGTATGTGTGTGTGTGTCACTGTGTGTGTCCGGTCGCCTCGCAGAGATGAGAACACGGCCGTGGCATGAAGGCCCTGCCTGTCGTAATAGGCGACTAATGGGTAGGAGTCGAGAGGTGAAGAGTGTATGTGTGTGTGTGTGCGTGTGTGCGTGTGTGTGCATGTGTAAGTGTGTGTGTATGTGTGTGTGTCTGTTTGGCTTGCAGAGATAAGAATACGGCCGAGGCAAGAAGGCCTTGCCTTTTGTAAGGGGCGACTAATAAGTAGGAGTCGAGAGGTGAAGAGTGTATGTGTGTGTGCCTGTGTGCGTGTGTTTGTGTGTGCGTGTGTGTGTGTCCGTTCGGCTTGCAGAGATAAAAATACGGCCGAGTCAAGAAGGACATGCCTCTTGTAATGGGCGACTAATAAGTAGGAGTCGAGAGGTGAAGAGTGTATGTGTGTGTGTGCGTGTGTGCGTGTGTGTGTGCGTGTGTGAGTATATGTGTGTGTCCGTTCGGCTTGCAGAGATAAAAACACGGCCAAGGCAAGAAGGCCCTGCCTGTCGTTAGAGGCGACTAATAGGTAGGAGTCGAAAGGTGGAGAGTGTGTGCGTGTGCGTGTGCGTGTGCGTGTGTGCGTGTGTGTGTCTGCGTGTAAGCGTGCGTGTGTGTGTGAGTGTGTGTGTATGTCCGTTCGGCTCGCGGAGATAAGAACATGGCTGTGGCAAGAAGGCCCTGCCTGTTGTAAGGGGCGACTAATAGGTAGGAGTCGAGAGGTGAAGAGTGTATGTGTGTGTGCGTGTGTGCGTGTGTGTCCGCGTGTGTAAGTATGTGTGTGTGTCCGTTCGGCTTGCAGAGATAAGAATACGTCCGTGGCAAGAAGTCCCTGAATGTGGTAAGAGGCGACTAATGGGTAGGAGTCAAGAGGTTAAGAGTGTATGTGTGTGTGTGTGTGCGTGTGTGAGTGTGAGTGTATGTGTGTGTGTCCGTTTGGCTTGCAGAGATAAGAATACGGCCGAGGCAAGAAGGATCTGCCTCTTGTAAGGGGCGACTAATAAGTAGGAGTCGGGAGGTAAAGAGTGTATGTGTGTGTGTGTGCGTGTGTGCGTGTGTGTGTGCGTGTGTGGGTATGTGTGTGTGTTAGTTCGGCTTGCAGAAATAAGAACACGACCGAGGCAAGAAGGCCCTGCCTATCGTAAGAGGCGACTAATAGGTAGGAGTCGACAGGTGAAGAATGTATTGGTGTGTGCGTGTGTGCGTGTTTGTGTGTGTGTGGGTGTATGTGTGTGTGCGTGTGTACGTGCGTGTGTGTGTGTGTTTGTGAGTGTGTGTTTGTGTATGTGTGTGTGTCCCTTCGGCTCGCAGAGATAAGAAAACAGCCGTGGCAAGAAGGCCATGCAAATCGTACGGGGCGACTAATGGGTAGGAGTCGAGAGGTGAAGAGTGGGCGACTAATAAGTAGGAGTCGAGAGGTGAAGAGTGTATGTGTGTGCGTGTGTGCGTGCGTGTATGAGTGTGTGTGTGTATGTGTGTGTGTGTCAGTGTGTGTGTGTCCGGTCGCCTCGCAGAGATGAGAACACGGCCGTGGCATGAAGGCCCTGCCTGTCGTAATAGGCGACTAATGGGTAGGAGTCGAGAGGTGAAGAGTGTATGTGTGTGTGTGTGTGCGTGTGTGCGTGTGTGCATGTGTAAGTGTGTGTGTATGTGTGTGTGTCTGTTTGGCTTGCAGAGATAAGAATACGGCCGAGGCAAGAAGGCCTTGCCTTTTGTAAGGGGCGACTAATAAGTAGGAGTCGAGAGGTGAAGAGTGTATGTGTGTGTGCCTGTGTGCGTGTGTGTGTGTGTATGTTCGGCTTGCAGAGATAAAAATACGGCCGAGTCAAGAAGGACATGCCTCTTGTAATGGGCGACTAATAACTAGGAGTAGAGAGGTGAAGAGTGTATGTGTGTGTGCGTGTGTGCGTGTGTGTGTGCGTATGTGAGTATGTGTGTGTGTCCGTTCGGTTCGCAGAGATTAGAATACGGCCGAGGCAATAAGTCCATGCCTGTCGTAAGAGGCGACTAATGGGTAGGAGTCGAGAGGTGAAGAGTGTATTTGTGTGTGTGTGCGTGTGTGCGTGTAAGTGTGAGTGTGTGCGTGTGTGTGTGAGTGTGTGTGTGTCCGTTCGGCTTGCAGAGATTTGAACACGGCCGTGGCAAGAAGTCCCTGCCTTTCGTAAGAGGCGACTAATGAATAGGAGTCGAGAGGTGGAGAGTGTATGTGTGTGTGTGTGTGCCTGTGTGCGTGTGTGTGCATGTGTGAGTGTGTGTGTATGTGTGTATGTCCGTTTGGCTTGCAGAGATAAGGATACGGCCGAGGCAAGAAGGCCCTGCCTGTCGTAAGAGGCGACTAATGGGTAGGAGTCGAGAGGTGAATAGTGTATGTGTGTGTGTGTGTGTGTGAGTGTGTTTGTGCGTGTGTGAGTGTGTGTGTATATGTGTGTGTGTCCGTTTGGCTTGCACAGATAAGAATACGGCCGAAGCAAGAAGGCCCTGCCTGTCGTAAGAGAAGAATAATGGGTAAGAGAAGAATAATGGGTAGGAGTCGAGAGGTGAAGAGTGTATGTGTGTGTGTGTGTGTGTGTGTGTGCCTGTGTGCGTGTGTGTGCGTGTGTGAGTGTGTGTGTATGTGTGTATGTCCGTTTGGCTTGCAGAGATAAGAATACGGCCGAGGCAAGAAGGCCCTGCCTGTCGTAAGAGGCGACTAATTGGTAGGAGTCGAGAGGTGAACAGTGTATGTGTGTGTGCGTGTGTGCGTGTGTGTGTGCGTGTGTAAATATGTGTGTGTGTCCGTTCGGCTTGCAGAGATAAGAACACGGCCGAGGCAAGAAGGCCCTGCCTGTCGTAAGAGGCGACTAATGGGTAGGAGTCGAGAAGTGAAGAATGTATGTGTGTGTGTGTGTGTGCCTGTGTGCGTGTGTGTGCATGTGTGAGTGTGTGTGTATGTGTGTATGTCCGTTTGGCTTGCAGAGATAAGAATACGGCCGAGGCAAGAAGGCCCTGCCTGTCGTAAGAGGCGACTAATGGGTAGGAGTCGAGAGGTGAAGAGTGTATGTGTGTGTGTCGTGTGTGCGTGTGTGTGCGTGTGTAAGTGTGTGTGTGTATGTGTGTGTGTCTGTTTGGCTTGCAGAGATAAGAATACGTCCGTGGCAAGAAGGCCCTGCCTGTCTTAAGAGGCGACTAATGGATAGGAGTCGAGAGGTGGAGAGTGTGTGCGTGTGCGTGTGCGTGTGCGTGTGTGCGTGTGTGAGTGTGTGTGTATGTGTGTATGTCCGTTTGGCTTGCAGAGATAAGAATACGGCCGAGGCAAGAAGGATCTGCCTCTTGTAAGTGTGCGTGTGTTTGTGTGTGCGTGTGTGTGTGTCCGTTCGGCTTGCAGAGATAAAAATACGGCCGAGTCAAGAAGGACATGCCTCTTGTAATGGGCGACTAATAAGTAGGAGTCGAGAGGTGAAGAGTGTATGTGTGTGTGTGCGTGTGTGCGTGTGTGTGTGCGTGTGTGAGTATATGTGTGTGTCCGTTCGGCTTGCAGAGATAAAAACACGGCCAAGGCAAGAAGGCCCTGCCTGTCGTTAGAGGCGACTAATAGGTAGGAGTCGAAAGGTGAAGAGTGTATGTGTGTGCGTGTGTGCGTGCGTGTATGAGTGTGTGTGTGTATGTGTGTGTGTGTCACTGTGTGTGTCCGGTCGCCTCGCAGAGATGAGAACACGGCCGTGGCAAGAAGTCCCTGCCTTTCGTAAGAGGCGACTAATGAATAGGAGTCGAGAGGTGAAGAGTGTATGTGTGTGTGTGTGCGTGTGTTTGTGCGTGTGTGAGTGTGTGTGTATATGTGTGTGTGTGTCCGTTTGGCTTGCACAGATAAGAATACGGCCGAAGCAAGAAGGCCCTGCCTGTCGTAAGAGAAGAATAATGGGTAGGAGTCGAGAGGTGAAGAGTGTATGTGTGTGTGTGTGTGCCTGTGTGCGTGTGTGTGCGTGTGTGAGTGTGTGTGTATGTGTGTATGTCCGTTTGGCTTGCAGAGATAAGAATACGGCTGAGGCAAGAAGGCCCTGCCTATCGTAAGAGGCGACTAATTGGTAGGAGTCGAGAGGTGAACAGTGTATGTGTGTGTGCGTGTGTGCGTGTGTGTGTGCGTGTGTAAATATGTGTGTGTGTCCGTTCGGCTTGCAGAGATAAGAACACGGCCGAGGCAAGAAGGCCCTGCCTGTCGTAAGAGGCGACTAATGGGTAGGAGTCGAGAAGTGAAGAATGTATGTGTGTGTGTGTGTGTGTGTGTGCCTGTGTGCGTGTGTGTGCATGTGTGAGTGTGTGTGTATGTGTGTATGTCCGTTTGGCTTGCAGAGATAAGAATACGGCCGAGGCAAGAAGGCCCTGCCTGTCGTAAGAGGCGACTAATGGGTAGGAGTCGAGAGGTGAAGAGTGTATGTGTGTGTGTCGTGTGTGCGTGTGTGTGCGTGTGTAAGTGTGTGTGTGTATGTGTGTGTGTCTGTTTGGCTTGCAGAGATAGGAATACGTCCGTGGCAAGAAGGCCCTGCCTGTCTTAAGAGGCGACTAATGGATAGGAGTCGAGAGGTGGAGAGTGTGTGCGTGTGCGTGTGCGTGTGCGTGTGCGTGTGTGCGTGTGTGAGTGTGTGTGTATGTGTGTATGTCCGTTTGGCTTGCAGAGATAAGAATACGGCCGAGGCAAGAAGGATCTGCCTCTTGTAAGAGGCGATTAATAAGTAGGAGTCGGGAGGTAAAGAGTGTATGTGTGTGTGTGCGTGTGTGCGTGTGTGCGTGTGTGTGTGCGTGTGTGATTATGTGTGTGTGTTAGTTCGGCTTGCAGAAATAAGAACACGACCGAGGTAAGAAGGCCCTGCCTATCATAAGAGGCGACTAATAGGTAGGAGTCGAGAGGTGAAGAGTGTATGTGTGTGTGCGTGTGTGCGTGTGTGTGTGCGTGTGTAAGTATGTGTGTGTGTCCGTTCGGCTTGCAGAGATAAGAACACGGCCGAGGCAAGAAGGCCCTGCTTGTCGTAAGAGGCGACTAATAGGTAGGAGTCGAGAGGTGGAGAGTGTGTGCGTGTGCGTGTGCGTGTGCGTGTGTGCGTGTGTGTGTCTGCGTGTAAGCGTGCGTGTGTGTGTGAGTGTGTGTGTATGTTAGTTCGGCTCGCAGAGATAAGAACATGGCTGTGGCAAGAAGGCCCTGCCTGTTGTAAGGGGCGACTAATGGGTAGGAGTCGAGAGGTGAAGAGTGTATGTGTGTGTGCGTGTGTGTGCGCGTGTGTAAGTATGTGTGTGTGTCCGTTCGGCTTGCAGAGATAAGAATACGTCCGTGGCAAGAAGGCCCTGCCTGTCTTAAGAGGCGACTAATGGATAGGAGACGAGAGGCGAAGAGTGTGTGCGTGTGCGTGTGCGTGTGCGTGTGTGCGTGTGTGTGTGTGAGTGTGTGTGTCCGTTTGGCTTGCAGAGATCAGGATACGGCTGAGTCAAGAAGGCCCTGCCTGTCTTAAGAGGTGACTAATGGATAGGAGTCGAGAGGTGGAGAGTGTGTGCGTGTGCGTGTGCGTGTGCGTGTGTGCGTGTGTGTGTCTGCGTGTGAGCGTGCGTGTGTGTGTGAGTGTGTGTGTGTATGTCCGTTCGGCTTGCAGAGATAAGAACATGGCCGTGGCAAGAAGGCCCTGCCTGTCGTAAGAGGCGACTAATGGGTAGGAGTCGAGAGGTGAAGAGTGTATGTGTGTGTGTGTGCGTGTGTGTCTGCGTGTGTGAGTGTGTGAGTGTGTGTGTATGTGTGTGTGTCCGTGAGGCTTGCAGAGATAAGAATACGTCCGTGGCAAGAAGTCCCTAAAGTTGTAAGAGGCGACTAATGGGTAGGAGTCGAGAGGTTAAGAGTGTATTTGTGTGTGTGTGAGTGTGTGTGTATCCGTTCGGCCCGCAGACATTAGAATACGTCCGAGGCAAGAAGGCCCTGCCTGTCTTAAGAGGCGACTAATGGATAGGAGACGAGAGGTGGAGAGTGTGTGCGTGTGCGTATGCGTGTGCGTGTGTGCGTGTGTGCGTGTGTGCGTGTGTGTGCGTGTGAGAGTATGTGTGTGTGTTAGTCTGGCCTGCAGAGATAAGAACACGACCGAGGCAAGAAGGCCCTGTCTATCGTAAGAGGCGACTAATAGTTAGGAGTCGAGAGGTGAAGAGTGTATGTGTGTGCGTGTGTGCGTGCGTGTATGAGTGTGTGTGTGTATGTGTGTGTGTGTCACTGTGTGTGTCCGGTCGCCTCGCAGAGATGAGAACACGGCCGTGGCATGAAGGCCCTGCCTGTCGTAATAGGCGACTAATGGGTAGGAGTCGAGAGGTGAAGAGTGTATGTGTGTGTGTGTGCGTGTGTGCGTGTGTGTGCATGTGTAAGTGTGTGTGTATGTGTGTGTGTCTGTTTGGCTTGCAGAGATAAGAATACGGCCGAGGCAAGAAGGCCTTGCCTTTTGTAAGGGGCGACTAATAAGTAGGAGTCGAGAGGTGAAGAGTGTATGTGTGTGTGCCTGTGTGCGTGTGTTTGTGTGTGCGTGTGTGTGTGTCCGTTCGGCTTGCAGAGATAAAAATACGGCCGAGTCAAGAAGGACATGCCTCTTGTAATGGGCGACTAATAAGTAGGAGTCGAGAGGTGAAGAGTGTATGTGTGTGTGTGCGTGTGTGCGTGTGTGTGTGCGTGTGTGAGTATATGTGTGTGTCCGTTCGGCTTGCAGAGATAAAAACACGGCCAAGGCAAGAAGGCCCTGCCTGTCGTTAGAGGCGACTAATAGGTAGGAGTCGAAAGGTGGAGAGTGTGTGCGTGTGCGTGTGCGTGTGTGCGTGTGTGTGTCTGCGTGTAAGCGTGCGTGTGTGTGTGAGTGTGTGTGAATGTCCGTTCGGCTCGCGGAGATAAGAACATGGCTGTGGCAAGAAGGCCCTGCCTGTTGTAAGGGGCGACTAATAGGTAGGAGTCGAGAGGTGAAGAGTGTATGTGTGTGTGCGTGTGTGCGTGTGTGTGCGCGTGTGTAAGTATGTGTGTGTGTCCGTTCGGCTTGCAGAGATAAGAATACGTCCGTGGCAAGAAGTCCCTGAATGTGGTAAGAGGCGACTAATGGGTAGGAGTCAAGAGGTTAAGAGTGTATGTGTGTGTGTGTGTGTGTGTGTGTGTGAGTGTGTGTCCGTTCGGCCCGCAGAGATAAGAATACGTCCGTGGCAAGAAGGCCCTGCCTGTCTTAAGAGGCGACTAATGGATAGGAGTCGAGAGGTGGAGAGTGTGTGCGTGTGCGTGTTCGTGTGCGTGTGTGCGTGTGTGCCGGTGTGCGTGTAAGTGTGTGTATGTGTGTGTGTGAGTGTGTGTGTGTGCGGTCGGCTCGCAGAGATAAGAACACGGCCGTGGCAAGAAGGCCCTGCCTGTCGTAAGAGGCGACTATTGGGTAGGAGTCGAGAGGTGAAGAGTGTATGTGTGTGTGTGCGTGTGTGTGTGCGTGTGTGAGTATGTTTGTGTGTCCGTTCGGCTTGCAGAGATAAGAACACGGCCGAGGAAAGAAGGCCCTGCCTGTCGTAAGAGGCGACTAATAGGTAGGAGTCGAGAGGTAAAGAGTGTATGTGTGTGTGTGTGTGCCTGTGTGCGTGTGTGTGTGTGTGTGCGTGTGTGAGTATGTGTGTGTGTCCGTTCGGCTTGCAGAGATAAGAACACGGCCGTGGCAAGAAGGCCCTGCCTTTCGTAAGAGGCGACTAATGGGTAGGAGTCAAAAGGTGAAGAGTGTATGTGTGTGTGCCTGTGTGCGCATGTGTGCGTGTGTGAGTGTGTGTGTATGTGTGTGTGTCCGTTTGGCTTGCAGAGATAAGAATACGGCCGAGGCAAGAAGGATCTGCCTCTTGTAAGGGGCGACTAATAAGTAGGAGTCGGGAGGTAAAGAGTGTATGTGTGTGTGTGTGCGTGTGTGCGTGTGTGTGTGCGTGTGTGGGTATGTGTGTGTGTTAGTTCGGCTTGCAGAAATAAAAACACGACCGAGGCAAGAAGGCCCTGCCTATCGTAAGAGGCGACTAATAGGTAGGAGTCGACAGGTGAAGAATGTATTGGTGTGTGCGTGTGTGCGTGTTTGTGTGTGTGTGAGTGTATGTGTGTGTGCGTGTGTGCGTACGTGTGTGTGTGTGTTTGTGAGTGTGTGTTTGTGTATGTGTGTGTGTGTCCCTTCGGCTCGCAGAGATAAGAAAACAGCCGTGGCAAGAAGGCCATGCAAATCGTACGGGGCGACTAATGGGTAGGAGTCGAGAGGTGAAGAGTGGGCGACTAATAAGTAGGAGTCGAGAGGTGAAGAGTGTATGTGTGTGCGTGTGTGCGTGCGTGTATGAGTGTGTGCGTGTGTGTGTGCGTGTGTGAGTATGTTTGTGTGTCCGTTCGGCTTGCAGAGATAAGAACACGGCCGAGGCAAGAAGGCCCTGCCTGTCGTAAGAGGCGACTAATAGGTAGGAGTCGAGAGGTAAAGAGTGTATGTGTGTGTGTGTGTGCCTGTGTGCGTGTGTGTGTGTGTGTGCGTGTGTGAGTATGTGTGTGTGTCCGTTCGGCTTGCAGAGATAAGAACACGGCCGTGGCAAGAAGGCCCTGCCTTTCGTAAGAGGCGACTAATGGGTAGGAGTCAAAAGGTGAAGAGTGTATGTGTGTGTGCCTGTGTGCGCGTGTGTGCGTGTGTGAGTGTGTGTGTATGTGTGTGTGTCTGTTTGGCTTGCAGAGATAAGAATACGGCCGAGGCAAGAAAGCCTTGCCTTTTGTAAGGGGCGACTAATAAGTAGGAGTCGAGAGGTGAAGAGTGTATGTGTGTGTGCCTGTGTGCGTGTGTGTATGTGTGTCCGTTCGGCTTGCAGAGATAAAAATACGGCCGAGTCAAGAAGGACATGCCTCTTGTAATGGGCGACTAATAAGTAGGAGTCGAGAGGTGAAGAGTGTATGTGTGTGTGTGTGCGTGTGTGCCTGTGTGTGCGTGTGTGAGTATGTGTGTGTGTTAGTTCGGCTTGCAGAGATAAGAACACGGCCGTGGCAAGAAGGCCCTGCCTGTCGTAAGAGGCGACTAATGGGTAGGAGTCGAGAGGTGAAGCGTGTATGTGTGTGTGTGTGTGTCTGTGCAAGTGTGTGTGTGTGTCCGTTCGGCTCGCAGAGATAAGAATACGTCCGTGGCAAGAAGGCCCTGCCTGTCTTAAGAGGCGACTAATGGATAGGAGTCGAGAGGTGAAGAGTGTATGTGTGTGTGCGTGTGTGCGTGTGTGTGCATGTGTAAGTGTGTGTGTATGTGTGTGTGTGTGTTTGGCTTGCAGAGATTAGAATACGGCCAAGGCAAGAAGGCCCTGCCTCTTGTAATGGGCGACTAATAAGTAGGAGTCGAGGGGTGAAGAGTGTATGTGTGTGTGTGCGTGTGTGCGTGTGTGTGCGTGTGTAAGTATGTGTGTGTGTTAGTTCGGCTTGCAGAGATAAGAACACGGCCGTGGCAAGAAGGCCCTGCCTGTCGTAAGAGGCGACTAATAGGTAGGAGTTGAGAGGTGAAGAGTGTATGTGTGTGTGTGCGTGTGTGCGTGTGTGTGTGCGTGTGTGAGTATGTGTGTGTGTTAGTTCGACTTGCAGAAATAAGAACACGACCGATTCAAGAAGGCCCTGCCTATCGTAAGAGGCGACTAATAGGTAGGAGTCGACAGGTGAAGAATGTATGTGTGTGTGCGTGTGTGCGTGTTTGTGTGCGTGTGTGAGTGTATGTGTGTGTGCGTGTGTGCGTGCGTGTGTGTGTGTGTTTGTGAGTGTGTGTGTGTGTATGTGTGTGTCCCTTCGGCTCGCAGAGATAAGAAAACAGCCGTGGCAAGAGGGCCATGCAAATCGTACGGGGCGACTAATGGGTAGGAGTCGAGAGGTGAAGAGTGGGCGACTAATAAGTAGGAGTCGAGAGGTGAAGAGTGAATGTGTGTGCGTGTGTGCGTGCGTGTATGAGTGTGTGTGTGTATGTGTGTGTGTGTCAGTGTGTGTGTGTCCGGTCGCCTCGCAGAGATGAGAACACGGCCGTGGCATGAAGGCCCTGCCTGTCGTAAGAGGCGACTAATGGGTAGGAGTCGAGAGGTGAAGAGTGTTTGTGTGTTTGTGTGCGTGTGTGCGTGTGTGTGCATGTGTAAGTGTGTGTGTATGTGTGTGTGTCTGTTTGGCTTGCAGAGATAAGAATACGGCCGAGGCAAGAAGGCCTTGCCTTTTGTAAGGGGCGACTAATAAGTAGGAGTCGAGAGGTGAAGAGTGTATGTGTGTGTGCCTGTGTGCGTGTGTTTGTGTGTGCGTGTGTGTGTGTGTGCGTGTGTGTGTGTGTCCGTTCGGCTTGCAGAGATAAAAATACGGCCGAGGCAAGGAGGACATGCCTCTTGTAATGGGCGACTAATAAGTAGGAGTCGAGAGGTGAAGAGTGTATGTGTGTGTGTGCGTGTGTGCGTGTGTGTGCGTGTGTGAGTATGTGTGTGTGTTAGTTCGGCTTGCAGAGATAAGAACACGGCCGTGGCAAGAAGGCCCTGCCTGTCGTAAGAGGCGACTAATGGGTAGGAGTCGAGAGGTGAAGCGTGTATGTGTGTGTGTGTGTCTGTGCAAGTGTGTGTGTGTGTCCGTTCGGCTCGCAGAGATAAGAATACGTCCGTGGCAAGAAGGCCCTGCCTGTCTTAAGAGGCGACTAACGGATAGGAGTCGAGAGGTGAAGAGTGTATGTGTGTGTGCGTGTGTGCGTGTGTGTGCATGTGTATGTGTGTGTGTATGTGTGTGTGTGTGTTTGGCTTGCAGAGATTAGAATACGGCCGAGGCAAGAAGGCCCTGCCTCTTGTAATGGGCGACTAATAAGTAGGATTCGAGGGGTGAAGAGTGTATGTGTGTGTGTGCGTGTGTGCGTGTGTGTGCGTGTTTAAGTATGTGTGTGTGTTAGTTCGGCTTGCAGAGATAAGAACACGGCCGTGGCAAGAAGGCCCTGCCTGTCGTAAGAGGCGACTAATGGGTAGGAGTCGAGAGGTAAAGAGTGTATGTGTGTGTGTGCGTGTGTGCGTGTGTGTGTGCGTGTGTGAGTATGTGTGTGTGTCCGTTCGGCTTGCAGAGATAAGAACACGGCCAAGGCAAGAAGGCCCTGCCTGTCGTAAGAGGCGACTAATGGGTAGGAGTCGAGAGGTAAAGAGTGTATGTGTGTGTGTGCGTGTGTGCGTGTGTGTGTGCGTGTGTGAGTATGTGTGTGTGTCCGTTCGGCTTGCAGAGATAAGAACACGGCCAAGGCAAGAAGGCCCTGCCTGTCGTTAGAGGCGACTAATAGGTAGGAGTCGAGAGGTGGAGAGTGTGTGCGTGTGCGTGTGCGTGTGCGTGTGTGCGTGTGTGTGTCTGCGTGTAAGCGTGCGTGTGTGTGTGAGTGTGTGTGTATGTCCGTTCGGCTCGCAGAGATAAAAACATGGCTGTGGCAAGAAGGCCCTGCCTGTTGTAAGGGGCGACTAATAAGTAGGATTCGAGGGGTGAAGAGTGTATGTGTGTGTGTGCGTGTGTGCGTGTGTGTGCGTGTTTAAGTATGTGTGTGTGTTAGTTCGGCTTGCAGAGATAAGAACACGGCCGTGGCAAGAAGGCCCTGCCTGTCGTAAGAGGCGACTAATGGGTAGGAGTCGAGAGGTGGAGAGTGTGTGCGTGTGCGTGTGCGTGTGCGTGTGTGCGTGTGTGTGTCTGCGTGTAAGCGTGCGTGTGTGTGTGAGTGTGTGTGTATGTCCGTTCGGCTCGCAGAGATAAAAACATGGCTGTGGCAAGAAGGCCCTGCCTGTTGTAAGGGGCGACTAATAGGTAGGAGTCGAGAGGTGAAGAGTGTATATGTGTGTGCGTGTGTGCGTGTGTGTGTGTGCGTGTGTGTGTCTGCGTGTAAGCGTGCGTGTGTGTGTGAGTGTGTGTGTATGTCCGTTCGGCTCGCAGAGATAAAAACATGGCTGTGGCAAGAAGGCCCTGCCTGTTGTAAGGGGCGACTAATAGGTAGGAGTCGAGAGGTGAAGAGTGTATGTGTGTGTGCGTGTGTGTGTGCGTGTGTGAGTATGTGTGTGTGTCCGTTCGGCTTGCAGAGATAAGAACACGGCCAAGGCAAGAAGGCCCTGCCTGTCGTTAGAGGCGACTAATAGGTAGGAGTCGAGAGGTGGAGAGTGTGTGCGTGTGCGTGTGCGTGTGCGTGTGTGCGTGTGTGTGTCTGCGTGTAAGCGTGCGTGTGTGTGTGAGTGTGTGTGTATGTCCGTTCGGCTCGCAGAGATAAAAACATGGCTGTGGCAAGAAGGCCCTGCCTGTTGTAAGGGGCGACTAATAGGTAGGAGTCGAGAGGTGAAGAGTGTATGTGTGTGTGCGTGTGTGCGTGTGTGTGCGCGTGTGTAAGTATGTGTGTGTGTCCGTTCGGCTTGCAGAGATAAGAATACGTCCGTGGCAAGAAGTCCCTGAATGTCGTAAGAGGCGACTAATGGGTAGGAGTCGAGAGGTTAAGAGTGTATGTGTGTGTGTGTGTGTGTGTGTGAGTGTGTGTGTGTCCGTTCGGCCCGCAGAGATAAGAATACGTCCGTGGCAAGAAGGCCCTGCCTGTCTTAAGAGGCGACTAATGGATAGGAGTCGAGAGGTGGAGAGTGTGTGTGTGCGTGTGCGTGTGCGTGTGCGTGTGTGCGTGTGTGCCTGTGTGCGTGTAAGTATGTGTGTGAGTGTGTGTGTGTGCGGTCGGCTCGCAGAGATAAGAACACGGCCGTGGCAAGAAGGCCCTGCCTGTCGTAAGAGGCGACTAATGGGTAGGAGTCGAGAGGTGAAGAGTGGGCGACTAATAAGTAGGAGTCGAGAGGTGAAGAGTGTATGTGTGTGTGCGTGTGTGCGTGTGTGTGTGCGTGTGTGCGTGTGTGTGTGCGTGTGTGAGTATGAGTGTGTGTTAGTTCGGCTTGCAGAGATAAGAACACGACCGAGGCAAGAAGGCCTTGCCTAACGTAAGAGGCGGCTAATAGGTAGGAGTCGAGAGGTAAAGAGTGTATGTGTGTGTGTGCGTGTGTGCGTGTGTGTGTGCGTGTGTGAGTATGTGTGTGTGTCCGTTCGGCTTGCAGAGATAAGAACACGGCCGAGGCAAGAAGGCCCTGCCTGTCGTAAGAGGCGACTAATGGGTAGGAGTCGAGAGGTGAAGCGTGTATGCGTGTGTGTGTGTGTGTTTGTGAGTGTGTGTGTGTGTATGTGTGTGTCCCTTCGGCTCGCAGAGATAAGAAAACAGCCGTGGCAAGAAGGCCATGCAAATCGTACGGGGCGACTAATGGGTAGGAGTCGAGAGGTGAAGAGTGGGCGACTAATAAGTAGGAGTCGAGAGGTGAAGAATGAATGTGTGTGCGTGTGTGCGTGCGTGTATGAGTGTGTGTGTGTGTATGTGTGTGTGTGTGTCAGTGTGTGTGTGTCCGGTCGCCTCGCAGAGATGAGAACACGGCCGTGGCATGAAGGCCCTGCCTGTCGTAGGAGGCGACTAATGGGTAGGAGTCGAGAGGTGAAGAGTGTTTGTGTGTTTGTGTGCGTGTGTGCGTGTGTGTGCATGTGTAAGTGTGTGTGTATGTGTGTGTGTCTGTTTGGCTTGCAGAGATAAGAATACGGCCGAGGCAAGAAGGCCTTGCCTTTTGTAAGTGGCGACTAATAAGTAGGAGTCGAGAGGTGAAGAGTGTATGTGTGTGTGCCTGTGTGCGTGTGTTTGTGTGTGCGTGTGTGTGTGTGTGTGCGTGTGTGTGTGTGTCCGTTCGGCTTGCAGAGATAAAAATGCGGCCGAGGCAAGAAGGACATGCCTCTTGTAATGGGCGACTAATAAGTAGGAGTCGAGAGGTGAAGAGTGTATGTGTGTGTGTGCGTGTGTGCGTGTGTGTGCGTGTGTGAGTATGTGTGTGTGTTAGTTCGGCTTGCAGAGATAAGAACACTGCCGTGGCAAGAAGGCCCTGCCTGTCGTAAGAGGCGACTAATGGGTAGGAGTCGAGAGGTGAAGCGTGTATGTGTGTGTGTGTGTGTGTGTGTCTGTGCAAATGTGTGTGTGTGTCCGTTCGGCTCGCAGAGATAAGAATACGTCCGTGGCAAGAAGGCCCTGCCTGTCTTAAGAGGCGACTAATGGATAGGAGTCGAGAGGTGAAGAGTGTATGTGTGTGTGCGTGTGTGCGTGTGTGTGCATGTGTATGTGTGTGTGTATGTGTGTGTGTGTGTTTGGCTTGCAGAGATTAGAATACGGCCGAGGCAAGAAGGCCCTGCCTCTTGTAATGGGCGACTAATAAGTAGGATTCGAGGGGTGAAGAGTGTATGTGTGTGTGTGCGTGTGTGCGTGTGTGTGCGTGTTTAAGTATGTGTGTGTGTTAGTTCGGCTTGCAGAGATAAGAACACGGCCGTGGCAAGAAGGCCCTGCCTGTCGTAAGAGGCGACTAATGGGTAGGAGTCGAGAGGTGGAGAGTGTGTGCGTGTGCGTGTGCGTGTGCGTGTGTGCGTGTGTGTGTCTGCGTGTAAGCGTGCGTGTGTGTGTGAGTGTGTGTGTATGTCCGTTCGGCTCGCAGAGATAAAAACATGGCTGTGGCAAGAAGGCCCTGCCTGTTGTAAGGGGCGACTAATAGGTAGGAGTCGAGAGGTGAAGAGTGTATATGTGTGTGCGTGTGTGCGTGTGTGTGTGTGCGTGTGTGTGTCTGCGTGTAAGCGTGCGTGTGTGTGTGAGTGTGTGTGTATGTCCGTTCGGCTCGCAGAGATAAAAACATGGCTGTGGCAAGAAGGCCCTGCCTGTTGTAAGGGGCGACTAATAGGTAGGAGTCGAGAGGTGAAGAGTGTATGTGTGTGTGCGTGTGTGTGTGCGTGTGTGAGTATGTGTGTGTGTCCGTTCGGCTTGCAGAGATAAGAACACGGCCAAGGCAAGAAGGCCCTGCCTGTCGTTAGAGGCGACTAATAGGTAGGAGTCGAGAGGTGGAGAGTGTGTGCGTGTGCGTGTGCGTGTGCGTGTGTGCGTGTGTGTGTCTGCGTGTAAGCGTGCGTGTGTGTGTGAGTGTGTGTGTATGTCCGTTCGGCTCGCAGAGATAAAAACATGGCTGTGGCAAGAAGGCCCTGCCTGTTGTAAGGGGCGACTAATAGGTAGGAGTCGAGAGGTGAAGAGTGTATGTGTGTGTGCGTGTGTGCGTGTGTGTGCGCGTGTGTAAGTATGTGTGTGTGTCCGTTCGGCTTGCAGAGATAAGAATACGTCCGTGGCAAGAAGTCCCTGAATGTCGTAAGAGGCGACTAATGGGTAGGAGTCGAGAGGTTAAGAGTGTATGTGTGTGTGTGTGTGTGTGAGTGTGTGTGTGTCCGTTCGGCCCGCAGAGATAAGAATACGTCCGTGGCAAGAAGGCCCTGCCTGTCTTAAGAGGCGACTAATGGATAGGAGTCGAGAGGTGGAGAGTGTGTGTGTGCGTGTGCGTGTGCGTGTGCGTGTGTGCGTGTGTGCCTGTGTGCGTGTAAGTATGTGTGTGAGTGTGTGTGTGTGCGGTCGGCTCGCAGAGATAAGAACACGGCCGTGGCAAGAAGGCCCTGCCTGTCGTAAGAGGCGACTAATGGGTAGGAGTCGAGAGGTGAAGAGTGTATGTGTGAGTGTGTGTGTGCGTGTGTGTGTGCGTTGTGAGTATGTTTGTGTGTCCGTTCGGCTTGCAGATATAAGAACACGGCCGTGGCAAGAAGACCCTGCCTTTCGTAAGAGGCGACTAATGGGTAGGAGTCGAAAGGTGAAGAGTGTATGTGTGTGTGTGCCTGTGTGCGTGTGTGTGCGTGTGTGCGTGCGTGTGTGTGTGTGTTTGTGAGTGTGTGTGTGTGTATGTGTGTGTGTCCCTTCGGCTCGCAGAGATGAGAAAACAGCCGTGGCAAGAAGGCCATGCAAATCGTACGGGGCGACTAATGGGTAGGAGTCGAGAGGTGAAGAGTAGGCGACTAATAAGTAGGAGTCGAGAGGTGAAGAGTGTATGTGTGTGTGCGTGTGTGTGTGCGTGTGTGCGTGTGTGTGTGCGTGTGTGAGTATGAGTGTGGGTTAGTTCGGCTTGCAGAGATAAGAACACGACCGAGGCAAGAAGGCCTTGCCTAACGTAAGAGGCGGCTAATAGGTAGGAGTCGAGAGGTAAAGAGTGTATGTGTGTGTTTGCGTGTGTGCGTGTGTGTGTGCGTGTGTGAGTATGTGTGTGTGTGTCCGTTCGGCTTGCAGAGATAAGAACACGGCCGAGGCAAGAAGGCCCTGCCTGTCGTAAGAGGCGACTAATAGGTAGGAGCCGAGAGGTGAAGAATGTATGTGTGTGTGTGAGTGTATGAGTGTGTGCGTGTGTGCGTGCGTATGTGCGTGTGTGAGTGTGTGAGTGTGTGTGTATGTGTGTGTGTCCCTTTGCTCGCAGAGATAAGAAAACAGCGGTGGCAAGAAGGCCATGACTGTCGTAAGAGGCGACTAATGGATAGGAGTCAAGAGGTGGAGAGTGTGTGCGTGTGCGTGTGCGTGTGTGTGTATGTGTGTGTGTCCGTTCGGGTTGCAGAGATAAGAGCACGGCCGTGGCAAGAAGTCCCTGCCTGTCGTAAGAGGAGAATAATGGGTAGGAGTCGAGAGGTGAAGAGTGTATGTGTGTCTGTGCGTGTGTGCGTGCGTGTGTGAGTGTGTGTGTGTATGTGTGTGTGTCAGTGTGTGTGTGTCCGGTCGCCTCGCAGAGATGAGAACACAGCCGTGGCAAGAAGGCCCTGCCTGTCGTAAGAGGCGACTAATGGGTACGAGTCGAGAGGTGAAGAGTGTATGTGTGTGTGTGTGTGCTAGTGTGCGTGTGTGTGCATGTGTAAGTGTGTGTGTATGTGTGTGTGTCTGTTTGGCTTGCAGAGGTAAGAATACGGCCGAGCCAAGCAGGCCGTGCCTTTTGTAAGGGGCGACTAATAAGTAGGAGTCGAGAGGTGAAGAGTGTATGTGTGTGTGCCCGTGTGCGTGTGTTTGTGTGTGCGTGTGTGTGTGTGCGTGTGTGTGTGTCTGTTCGGCTTGCAGAGATAAAAATACGGCCGAGGCAAGAAGGACATGCCTGTCGTAAGAGGCGACTAATGGGTAGGAGTCGTGAGGTGAAGAGTGTATGTGTGTGTGTGTGGGTGTGTTCGTTTGTGTGTGCGTGTGTAAATGTGTGTGTATGTATGTGTGTGTCCGTTCGGCTCGCAGAGATTAGAATACGGCCGAGGCAAGAAGGACATGCCTGTCGTAAGAGGCGACTAATGGGTAGGAGTCGAGAGGTGAAGAGTGTATTTGTGTGTGTGTGCGTGTGTGTGTGCGTGTGTGCGTTCGTGTATGTGTGAGTGTGTGTGTCCGTTCGGCTTACAGAGATAAGAACTCAGCTTTGGCATGTGGTGCCTGCCTGTCGTAAAAGACGACTAATGGGTAGGAGTCGAAAGGTGAAGAATGTATGTGTGTGTGTGCGTGTGTGCGTGTGTGAGTGTGTGTGTGTGCGTGTGTGCGTGCGTGTGTGTGAGTGTGTGTATTAGTTCGGCTTGCAGAGATAAGAACACGGCCGTGGCAAGAAGGCCCTGCCTGTCGTAAGAGGCGACTAATAGGTAGGAGTCGAGAGGTGGAGAGTGTGTGCGTGTGCGTGTGCGTGTGCGTGTGTGCGTGTGTGTGTCTGCGTGTAAGCGTGCGTGTGTGTGTGAGTGTGTGTGTGTGTGCGTGTGTGCGTGCGTGTGTGTGAGTGTGTGTATTAGTTCGGCTTGCAGAGATAAGAACACGGCCGTGGCAAGAAGGCCCTGCCTGTCGTAAGAGGCGACTAATGGGTAGGAGTCGAGAGGTAAAGAGTGTATGTGTGTGTGTGCGTGTGTGCGTGTGTGTGTGCGTGTGTGGGTATGTGTGTGTGTCCGTTCGGCTTGCAGAGATAAGAACACGGCCAAGGCAAGAAGGTTCTGCCTGTCGTTAGAGGCGACTAATAGGTAGGAGTCGAGAGGTGGAGAGTGTGTGCGTGTGCGTGTGCGTGTGCGTGTGTGCGTGTGTGTGTCTGCGTGTAAGCGTGCGTGTGTGTGTGAGTGTGTGTGTATGTCCGTTCGGCTCGCAGAGATAAAAACATGGCTGTGGCAAGAAGGCCCTGCCTGTTGTAAGGGTCGACTAATAGGTAGGAGTCGAGAGGTGAAGAGTGTATGTGTGTGTGCGTGTGTGCGTGTGTGTGCGCGTGTGTAAGTATGTGTGTGTGTCCGTTCGGCTTGCAGAGATAAGAATACGTCCGTGGCAAGAAGTCCCTGAATGTCGTAAGAGGCGACTAATGGGTAGGAGTCGAGAGGTTAAGAGTGTATGTGTGTGTGTGTGTGTGTGTGTGAGTGTGTATGTGTCCGTTCGGCCCGCAGAGATAAGAATACGTCCGTGGCAAGAAGGCCCTGCCTGTCGTAAGAGGCGACTAATGGGTAGGAGTCGAGAGGTAAAGAGTGTATGTGTGTGTGTGCGTGTGTGCGAGTGTGTGTGCGTGTGTGAGTATGTGTGTGTGTCCGTTCGGCTTGCAGAGATAAGAATACGTCCGTGGCAAGAAGTCCCTGAATGTCGTAAGAGGCGACTAATGGATAGGAGTCGAGAGGTGGAGAGTGTGTGTGTGCGTGTGCGTGTGCGTGTGTGCGTGTGTGCCTGTGTGCGTGTAAGTGTGTGTGTGAGTGTGTGTGTGTGCGGTCGGCTCGCAGAGATAAGAACACGGCCGTGGCAAGAAGGCCCTGCCTGTCGTAAGAGGCGACTAATGGGTAGGAGTCGAGAGGTGAAGAGTGTATGTGTGTGTGTGTGTGCGTGTGTGTGTGCGTGTGTGAGTATGTTTGTGTGTCCGCTCGGCTTGCAGAGATAAGAACACGGCCGAGGCAAGAAGGCCCTGCCTGTCGTAAGAGGCGACTAATAGGTAGGAGTCGAGAGGTGAAGAGTGTATATGTGTGTGTGTGCCTGTGTGCGTGTGTGTGTGTGTGCGTGTGTGAGTATGTGTGTGTGTCCGTTACGCTTGCAGAGATAAGAATACGGCCGAGGCAAGAAGGATCTGCCTCTTGAAAGGGGCGAATAATAAGTAGGAGTCGGGAGGTAAAGAGTGTATGTGTGTGTGTGCGTGTGTGCGTGTGTGTGTGTGCGTGTGTTAGTATGTGTGTGTGTTAGTTCGGCTTGCAGAAATAAGAACACGACCGAGGCAAGAAGGCCCTGCCTATCGTAAGAGGCGACTAATAGGTAGGAGTCGACAGGTGAAGAATGTATGTGTGTGTGCGTGTTTGTGTGTGTGTGTGAGTGTATGTGTGTGTGCGTGTGTGCGTGCGTGTGTGTGTGTGTTTGTCAGTGTGTGGGTGTGTATGTGTGTGTGTCCCTTCGGCTCGCAGAGATGAGAAAACAGCCGTGGCAAGAAGGCCATGCGAATCGTACGGGGCGACTAATGGGTAGGAGTCGAGAGGTGAAGAGTGGGCGACTAATAAGTAGGAGTCGAGAGGTGAAGAGTGTATGTGTGTGTGCGTGTGTGCGTGTGTGTGTGCGTGTGTGCGTGTGTGTGTGAGTGTGTGAGTATGAGTGTGTGTTAGTTCGGCTTGCAGAGATAAGAACACGACCGAGGCAAGAAGGCCTTGCCTAACGTAAGAGGCGACTAATAGGTAGGAGTCGAGAGGTAAAGAGTGTATGTGTGTGTGTGCGTGTGTGCGTGTGTGTGTGCGTGTGTGAGTATGTGTGTGTGTCCGTTCGGCTTGCAGAGATAAGAACACGGCCGAGGCAAGAAGGCCCTGCCTGTCGTAAGAGGCGACTAATAGGTAGGAGCCGAGAGGTGAAGAATGTATGTGTGTGTGTGAGTGTATGAGTGTGTGCGTGTGTGCGTGCGTATGTGCATGTGTGAGTGTGTGAGTGTGTGTGTGTATGTGTGTGTGTCCCTTTGCTCGCAGAGATAAGAAAACAGCGGTGGCAAGAAGGCCATGACTGTCGTAAGAGGCGACTAATGGATAGGAGTCAAGAGGTGGAGAGTGTGTGCGTGTGCGTGTGCGTGTGTGTGTATGTGTGTGTGTCCGGTCGCCTCGCAGAGATGAGAACACAGCCGTGGCAAGAAGGCCCTGCCTGTCGTAAGAGGCGACTAATGGGTAGGAGTCGAGGGGTGAAGAGTGTATGTGTGTGTGTGTGTGCTAGTGTGCGTGTGTGTGCATGTGTAAGTGTGTGTGTATGTGTGTGTGTCTGTTTGGCTTGCAGAGATAAGAATACGGCCGAGGCAAGAAGGCCGTGCCTTTTGTAAGGGGCGACTAATAAGTAGGAGTCGAGAGGTGAAGAGTGTATGTGTGTGTGCCTGTGTGCGTGTGTTTGTGTGTGCGTGTGTGTGTGTGCGTGTGTGTGTGTCTGTTCGGCTTGCAGAGATAAAAATACGGCCGAGGCAAGAAGGACATGCCTGTCGTAAGAGGCGACTAATGGGTAGGAGTCGTGAGGTGAAGAGTGTATGTGTGTGTGTGTGGGTGTGTTCGTTTGTGTGTGCGTGTGTAAATGTGTGTGTATGTATGTGTGTGTCCGTTCGGCTCGCAGAGATTAGAATACGGCCGAGGCAAGAAGGACATGCCTGTCGTAAGAGGCGACTAATGGGTAGGAGTCGAGAGGTGAAGAGTGTATTTGTGTGGGTGTGCGTGTGTGTGTGCGTGTGTGCGTTCGTGTGTGTGTGAGTGTGTGTGTCCGTTCGGCTTACAGAGATAAGAACTCAGCTTTGGCATGTGGTGCCTGCCTGTCGTAAAAGACGACTAATGGGTAGGAGTCGAAAGGTGAAGAATGTATGTGTGTGTGTGCGTGTGTGCGTGTGTGAGTGTGTGTGTGTGTGCGTGTGTGCGTGCGTGTGTATGAGTGTGTGTATTAGTTCGGCTTGCAGAGATAAGAACACGGCCGGGGCAAGAAGGCCCTGCCTCTCGTAAGAGGCGACTAAAAGGTAGGAATCGAGAGGTGAAGAGTGTATGTGTGTGTGTGAGTGTGTGTGTGTGTGTGTCCGCTCGGCTCGCAGAGATAAGAATACGGCCGTGGCAAGAAAGCCCTGCCTGTCTTAAGAGGCGACTAATGGATAGGAGTCGAGAGGTGGAGAGTACGTGCGTGTGCGTGTGCGTGTGCGTGGGTGCGTGTGTGTGTGCGTTCGTGAATGAATAGGAGTCGAGAGGTGAAGAGTGTATGTGTGTGTGCGTGTGTGCGTGTGTGTGTGCGTATGTGAGTATGTGTGTGTGTGTCCGTTCGGCTCGCAGAGATTAGAATACGGCCGAGGCAATAAGTCCATGCCTGTCGTAAGAGGCGACTAATGGGTAGGAGTCGAGAGGTGAAGAGTGTATTTGTGTGTGTGTGCGTGTGTGCGTGTAAGTGTGAGTGTGTGCGTGTGTGTGTGTGAGTGTGTGTGTGTCTGTTCGGCTTGCAGAGATTTGAACACGGCCGTGGCAAGAAGTCCCTGCCTTTCGTAAGAGGCGACTAATGAATAGGAGTCGAGAGGTGAAGAGTGTATGTGTGTGTGTGCGTGTGTTTGTGCGTGTGTGAGTGTGTGTGTATATGTGTGTGTGTCCGTTTGGCTTGCAGAGATAAGAATACGGCCGAAGCAAGAAGGCCCTGACTGTCGTAAGAGAAGAATAATGGGTAGGAGTCGAAAGGTGAAGAGTGTATGTGTGTGTGTGTGTCGTGTGTGCGTGTGTGTGCGTGTGTAAATGTGTGTGTATGTGTGTTTGTCTGTTTGGCTTGCAGAGATAAGAATACGGCCGAGGCAAGAAGGCCATGCCTGACGTAAGAGGCGACTAATGGGTAGGAGTCGAGAGGTGAAGAATGCATGTGTGTGTGTGTGTGTGCCTGTGTGCGTGTGTGTGCGTGTGTGAGTGTGTGTGTATGAGTGTATGTCCGTTTGGCTTGCAGAGATAAGAATACGGCTGAGGCAAGAAGGCCCTGCCTATCGTAAGAGGCGACTAATTGGTAGGAGTCGAGAGGTGAACAGTGTATGTGTGTGTGCGTGTGTGCGTGTGTGTGTGCGTGTGTAAATATGTGTGTGTGTCCGTTCGGCTTGCAGAGATAAGAACACGGCCGAGGCAAGAAGGCCCTGCCTGTCGTAAGAGGCGACTAATGGGTAGGAGTCGAGAAGTGAAGAATGTATGTGTGTGTAAGTGCCTGTGTGCGTGTGTGTGCGTGTGTGAGTGTGTGTGTATGTGTGTATGTCCGTTTGGCTTGCAGAGATAAGAATACGGCCGAGGCAAGAAGGCCCTGCCTGTCGTAAGAGGCGACTAATGGGTAGGAGTCGAGAGGTGAAGAGTGTATGTGTGTGTGTCGTGTGTGCGTGTGTGTGCGTGTGTAAGTGTGTGTGTGTATGTGTGTGTGTCTGTTTGGCTTGCAGAGATAAGAATACGGCCGAGGCAAGAAGGCCATGCCTGTCGTAACAGGCGACTAATGGGTAGGAGTCGAGAGGTGAAGAGTGTATGTATGTCTGTGCGTGTGTGCGTGCGTGTGTGAGTGTTTGTGTGTATGTGTGTGTGTCAGTGTGTGTGTGTCCGGTCGGCTCACAGAGATGAGAACACGGCCGTGGCAAGTGGGCCCTGTCTGTCGTAAGAGGCGACTAATGGGTAGGAGTCGAAAGGTGAAGAGTGTATGTGTGTGTGTGTCGTGTGTGAGTGTGTGTGCGTGTGTAAGTGTGTGTGTGTGTATGTGTGTTTGTCTGTTTGGCTTGCAGAGATAAGAATACGACCGTGGCAAGAAGGCCCTGCCTCTTGTAAGAGGCGATTAATAAGTAGGAGTCGGGAGGTAAAGAGTGTATGTGTGTGTGCGTGTGTGCGTGTGTGCGTGTGTGTGTGCGTGTGTGATTATGTGTGTGTGTTAGTTCGGCTTGCAGAAATAAGAACACGACCGAGGTAAGAAGGCCCTGCCTATCGTAAGAGGCGACTAATAGGTAGGAGTCGAGAAGTGAAGAATGTATGTGTGTGTGTGTGTGCCTGTGTGCGTGTGTGTGCATGTGTGAGTGTGTGTGTATGTGTGTATGTCCGTTTGGCTTGCAGAGATAAGAATACGGCTGAGGCAAGAAGGCCCTGCCTATCGTAAGAGGCGACTAATTGGTAGGAGTCGAGAGGTGAACAGTGTATGTGTGTGTGCGTGTGTGCGTGTGTGTGTGCGTGTGTAAATATGTGTGTGTGTCCGTTCGGCTTGCAGAGATAAGAACACGGCCGAGGCAAGAAGGCCCTGCCTGTCGTAAGAGGCGACTAATGGGTAGGAGTCGAGAAGTGAAGAATGTATGTGTGTGTGTGTGTGCCTGTGTGCGTGTGTGTGCATGTGTGAGTGTGTGTGTATGTGTGTATGTCCGTTTGGCTTGCAGAGATAAGAATACGGCCGAGGCAAGAAGGCCCTGCCTGTCGTAAGAGACGACTAATGGGTAGGAGTCGAGAGGTGAAGAGTGTATGTGTGTGTGTCGTGTGTGCGTGTGTGTGCGTGTGTAAGTGTGTGTGTGTATGTGTGTGTGTCTGTTTGGCTTGCAGAGATAAGAATACGTCCGTGGCAAGAAGGCCCTGCCTGTCGTAAGAGACGACTAATGGGTAGGAGTCGAGAGGTGAAGAGTGTATGTGTGTGTGTCGTGTGTGCGTGTGTGTGCGTGTGTAAGTGTGTGTGTGTATGTGTGTGTGTCTGTTTGGCTTGCAGAGATAAGAATACGTCCGTGGCAAGAAGGCCCTGTCTGTCTTAAGAGGCCACTAATGGATAGGAGTCGAGAGGTGGAGAGTGTGTGCGTGTGCGTGTGCGTGTGCGTGTGTGCGTGTGTGAGTGTGTGTGTGTATGTGTGTGTGTCCGTTTGGCTTGCAGAGATAAGAATACGGCCGAGGCAAGATGGATCTGCCTCTTGTAAGAGGCGATTAATAAGTAGGAGTCGGGAGGTAAAGAGTGTATGTGTGTGTGCGTGTGTGCGTGTGTGCGTGTGTGTGTGCGTGTGTGATTATGTGTGTGTGTTAGTTCGGCTTGCAGAAATAAGAACACGACCGAGGTAAGAAGGCCCTGCCTATCGTAAGAGGCGACTAATAGGTAGGAGTCGAGAGGTGAAGAGTGTATGTGTGTGTGCATTTGTGCGTGTGTGTGTGCGTGTGTAAGTATGTGTGTGTGTCCGTTCGGCTTGCAGAGATAAGAACACGGCCGAGGCAAGAAGGCCCTGCTTGTCGTAAGAGTCGACTAATAGGTAGGAGTCGAGAGGTGGAGAGTGTGTGCGTGTGCGTGTGCGTGTGCGTGTGTGCGTGTGTGTGTCTGCGTGTAAGCGTGCGTGTGTGTGTGAGTGTGTGTGTATGTTAGTTCGGCTCGCAGAGATAAGAACATGGCTGTGGCAAGAAGGCCCTGCCTGTTGTAAGGGGCGACTAATAGGTAGGAGTCGAGAGGTGAAGAGTGTATGTGTGTGTGTGCGTGTGTGCGTGTGTGTGCGCGTGTGTAAGTATGTGTGTGTGTCCGTTCGGCTTGCAGAGATAAGAATACGTCCGTGGCAAGAAGGCCCTGCCTGTCTTAAGAGGCGACTAATGGATAGGAGACGAGAGGCGAAGAGTGTGTGCGTGTGCGTGTGCGTGTGCGTGTGTGCGTGTGTGTGTGTGAGTGTGTGTGTCCGTTTGGCTTGCTGAGATCAGGATACGGCTGAGTCAAGAAGGCCCTGCCTGTCTTAAGAGGTGACTAATGGATAGGAGTCGAGAGGTGGAGAGTGTGTGCGTGTGCGTGTGCGTGTGCGTGTGTGCGTGTGTGTGTCTGCGTGTGAGCGTGCGTGTGTGTGTGAGTGTGTGTGTGTATGTCCGTTCGGCTTGCAGAGATAAGAACATGGCCGTGGCAAGAAGGCCCTGCCTGTCGTAAGAGGCGACTAATGGGTAGGAGTCGAGAGGTGAAGAGTGTATGTGTGTGTGTGTGCGTGTGTGTCTGCGTGTGTGAGTGTGTGAGAGTGTGTGTATGTGTGTGTGTCTGTGAGGCTTGCAGAGATAAGAATACGTCCGTGGCAAGAAGTCCCTGATGTTGTAAGAGGCGACTAATGGGTAGGAGTCGAGAGGTTAAGAGTGTATTTGTGTGTGTGTGAGTGTGTGTGTATCCGTTCGGCACGCAGACATTAGAATACGTCCGAGGCAAGAAGGCCCTGCCTGTCTTAAGAGGCGACTAATGGATAGGAGACGAGAGGTGGAGAGTGTGTGCGTGTGCGTATGCGTGTGCGTGTGTGCGTGTGTGCGTGTGTGCGTGTGTGTGCGTGTGAGAGTATGTGTGTGTGTTAGTCTGGCCTGCAGAGATAAGAACACGACCGAGGCAAGAAGGCCCTGTCTATCGTAAGAGGCGACTAATAGTTAGGAGTCGAGAGGTGAAGAGTGTATGTGTGTGCGTGTGTGCGTGCGTGTATGAGTGTGTGTGTGTATGTGTGTGTGTGTCACTGTGTGTGTCCGGTCGCCTCGCAGAGATGAGAACACGGCCGTGGCATGAAGGCCCTGCCTGTCGTAATAGGCGACTAATGGGTAGGAGTCGAGAGGTGAAGAGTGTATGTGTGTGTGTGTGCGTGTGTGCGTGTGTGTGCATGTGTAAGTGTGTGTGTATGTGTGTGTGTCTGTTTGGCTTGCAGAGATAAGAATACGTCCGAGGCAAGAAGGCCTTGCCTTTTGTAAGGGGCGACTAATAAGTAGGAGTCGAGAGGTGAAGAGTGTATGTGTGTGTGCCTGTGTGCGTGTGTTTGTGTGTGCGTGTGTGTGTGTCCGTTCGGCTTGCAGAGATAAAAATACGGCCGAGTCAAGAAGGACATGCCTCTTGTAATGGGCGACTAATAAGTAGGAGTCGAGAGGTGAAGAGTGTATGTGTGTGTGTGCGTGTGTGCGTGTGTGTGTGCGTGTGTGAGTATATGTGTGTGTCCGTTCGGCTTGCAGAGATAAAAACACGGCCAAGGCAAGAAGGCCCTGCCTGTCGTTAGAGGCGACTAATAGGTAGGAGTCGAAAGGTGGAGAGTGTGTGCGTGTGCGTGTGCGTGTGCGTGTGTGCGTGTGTGTGTCTGCGTGTAAGCGTGCGTGTGTGTGTGAGTGTGTGTGTATGTCCGTTCGGCTCGCGGAGATAAGAACATGGCTGTGGCAAGAAGGCCCTGCCTGTTGTAAGGGGCGACTAATAGGTAGGAGTCGAGAGGTGAAGAGTGTATGTGTGTGTGCGTGTGTGCGTGTGTGTGCGCGTGTGTAAGTATGTGTGTGTGTCCGTTCGGCTTGCAGAGATAAGAATACGTCCGTGGCAAGAAGTCCCTGAATGTGGTAAGAGGCGACTAATGGGTAGGAGTCAAGAGGTTAAGAGTGTATGTGTGTGTGTGTGCGTGTGTGAGTGTGTGTATGTGTGTGTGTCCGTTTGGCTTGCAGAGATAAGAATACGGCCGAGGCAAGAAGGATCTGCCTCTTGTAAGGGGCGACTAATAAGTAGGAGTCGGGAGGTAAAGAGTGTATGTGTGTGTGTGTGCGTGTGTGCGTGTGTGTGTGCGTGTGTGGGTATGTGTGTGTGTTAGTTCGGCTTGCAGAAATAAGAACACGACCGAGGCAAGAAGGCCCTGCCTATCGTAACAGGCGACTAATAGGTAGGAGTCGACAGGTGAAGAGTGTATGTGTGTGTGCCTGTGTGCGTGTGTGTGTGTATGTTCGGCTTGCAGAGATAAAAATACGGCCGAGTCAAGAAGGACATGCCTCTTGTAATGGGCGACTAATAAGTAGGAGTCGAGAGGTGAAGAGTGTATGTGTGTGTGCGTGTGTGCGTGTGTGTGTGCGTATGTGAGTATGTGTGTGTGTCCGTTCGGCTCGCAGAGATTAGAATACGGCCGAGGCAATAAGTCCATGCCTGTCGTAAGAGGCGACTAATGGGTAGGAGTCGAAAGGTGAAGAGTGTATTTGTGTGTGTGCGTGTGTGCGTGTAAGTGTGAGTGTGTGCGTGTGTGTGTGTGAGTGTGTGTGTGTCCGTTCGGCTTGCAGAGATTTGAACACGGCCGTGGCAAGAAGTCCCTGCCTTTCGTAAGAGGCGACTAATGAATAGGAGTCGAGAGGTGAAGAGTGTATGTGTGTGTGTGTGCGTGTGTTTGTGCGTGTGTGAGTGTGTGTGTATATGTGTGTGTGTCCGTTTGGCTTGCACAGATAAGAATACGGCCGAAGCAAGAAGGCCCTGCCTGTCGTAAGAGAAGAATAATGGGTAGGAGTCGAGAGGTGAAGAGTGTATGTGTGTGCGTGTGTGTGCCTGTGTGCGTGTGTGTGCGTGTGTGAGTGTGTGTGTATGTGTGTATGTCCGTTTGGCTTGCAGAGATAAGAATACGGCCGTGGCAAGAAGTCCCTGCCTTTCGTAAGAGGCGACTAATGAATAGGAGTCGAGAGGTGAAGAGTGTATGTGTGTGTGTGTGCGTGTGTTTGTGCGTGTGTGAGTGTGTGTGTATATGTGTGTGTGTCCGTTTGGCTTGCACAGATAAGAATTCGGCCGAAGCAAGAAGGCCCTGCCTGTCGTAAGAGAAGAATAATGGGTAGGAGTCGAGAGGTGAACAGTGTATGTGTGTGTGCGTGTGTGCGTGTGTGTGTGCGTGTGTAAATATGTGTGTGTGTCCGTTCGGCTTGCAGAGATAAGAACACGGCCGAGGCAAGAAGGCCCTGCCTGTCGTAAGAGGCGACTAATGGGTAGGAGTCGAGAAGTGAAGAATGTATGTGTGTGTGTGTGTGTGCCTGTGTGCGTGTGTGTGCATGTGTGAGTGTGTGTGTATGTGTGTATGTCCGTTTGGCTTGCAGAGATAAGAATACGGCCGAGGCAAGAAGGCCCTGTCTATCGTAAGAGGCGACTAATGGGTAGGAGTCGAGAGGTGAACAGTGTATGTGTGTGTGCGTGTGTGCGTGTGTGTGTGCGTGTGTAAATATGTGTGTGTGTCCGTTCGACTTGCAGAGATAAGAACACGGCCGAGGCAAGAAGGCCCTGCCTGTCGTAAGAGGCGACTAATGGGTAGGAGTCGAGAGGTGAAGAGTGTATGTGTGTGTGTCGTGTGTGCGTGTGTGTGCGTGTGTAAGTGTGTGTGTGTATGTGTGTGTGTCTGTTTGGCTTGCAGAGATGAGAACACGGCCGTGGCATGAAGGCCCTGCCTGTCGTAATAGGCGACTAATGGGTAGGAGTCGAGAGGTGAAGAGTGTATGTGTGTGTGTGTGTGCGTGTGTGCGTGTGTGTGCATGTGTAAGTGTGTGTGTATGTGTGTGTGTCTGTTTGGCTTGCAGAGATAAAAACACGGCCAAGGCAAGAAGGCCCTGCCTGTCGTTAGAGGCGACTAATAGGTAGGAGTCGAAAGGTAGAGAGTGTGTGCGTGTGCGTGTGCGTGTGCGTGTGTGCGTGTGTGTGTCTGCGTGTAAGCGTGCGTGTGTGTGTGAGTGTGTGTGTATGTCCGTTCGGCTCGCGGAGATAAGAACATGGCTGTGGCAAGAAGGCCCTGCCTGTTGTAAGGGGCGACTAATAGGTAGGAGTCGAGAGGTGAAGAGTGTATGTGTGTGTGCCTGTGTGCGTGTGTTTGTATGTGCGTGTGTGTGTGTCCGTTCGGCTTGCAGAGATAAAAATACGGCCGAGTCAAGAAGGACATGCCTCTTGTAATGGGCGACTAATAAGTAGGAGTCGAGAGGTGAAGAGTGTATGTGTGTGTGTGCGTGTGTGCGTGTGTGTGTGCGTGTGTGAGTATATGTGTGTGTCTGTTCGGCTTGCAGAGATAAAAACACGGCCAAGGCAAGAAGGCCCTGCCTGTCGTAAGAGGCGACTAATAGGTAGTAGTCGAAAGGTGGAGTGTGTGTGCGTGTGCGTGTGCGTGTGCGTGTGTGCGTGTATGTGTCTGCGTGTAAGCGTGCGTGTGTGTGTGAGTGTGTGTGTATGTCCGTTCGGCTCGCGGAGATAAGAACATGGCTGTGGCAAGAAGGCCCTGCCTGTTGTAAGGGGCGACTAATAGGTAGGAGTCGAGAGGTGAAGAGTGTATGTGTGTGTGCGTGTGTGCGTGTGTGTGCGCGTGTGTAAGTATGTGTGTGTGTCCGTTCGGCTTGCAGAGATAAGAATACGTCCGTGGCAAGAAGTCCCTGAATGTGGTAAGAGGCGACTAATGGGTAGGAGTCAAGAGGTTAAGAGTGTATGTGTGTGTGTGTGTGTGCGTGTGTGAGTGTGTGTGTATGTGTGTGTGTCCGTTTGGCTTGCAGAGATAAGAATACGGCCGAGGCAAGAAGGATCTGCCTCTTGTAAGGGGCGACTAATAAGTAGGAGTCGGGAGGTAAAGAGTGTATGTGTGTGTGTGTGCGTGTGTGCGTGTGTGTGTGCGTGTGTGGGTATGTGTGTGTGTTAGTTCGGCTTGCAGAAATAAGAACACGACCGAGGCAAGAAGGCCCTGCCTATCGTAAGAGGCGACTAATAAGTAGGAGTCGACAGGTGAAGAATGTATTGGTGTGTGCGTGCGTGTGTGTGTGTGTTTGTGAGTGTGTGTTTGTGTATGTGTGTGTGTGTCCCTTCGGCTCGCAGAGATAAGAAAACAGCCGTGGCAAGAAGGCCATGCAAATCGTACGGGGCGACTAATGGGTAGGAGTCGAGAGGTGAAGAGTGGGCGACTAATAAGTAGGAGTCGAGAGGTGAAGAGTGTATGTGTGTGCGTGTGTGCGTGCGTGTATGAGTGTGTGTGTGTATGTGTGTGTGTGTCAGTGTGTGTGTGTCCGGTCGCCTCGAAGAGATGAGAACACGGCCGTGGCATGAAGGCCCTGCCTGTCGTAATAGGCGACTAATGGGTAGGAGTCGAGAGGTGAAGAGTCTATGTGTGTGTGTGCGTGTGTGCGTGTGTGTGCATGTGTAAGTGTGTGTGTATGTGTGTGTGTCTGTTTGGCTTGCAGAGATAAGAATACGGCCGAGGCAAGAAGGCCTTGCCTTTTGTAAGGGGCGACTAATAAGTAGGAGCCGAGAGGTGAAGAGTGTATGTGTGTGTGCCTGTGTGCGTGTGTGTGTGTGTATGTTCGGCTTGCAGAGATAAAAATACGGCCGAGTCAAGAAGGACATGCCTCTTGTAATGGGCGACTAATAAGTAGGAGTCGAGAGGTGAAGAGTGTATGTGTGTGTGCGTGTGTGCGTGTGTGTGTGCGTATGTGAGTATGTGTGTGTGTCCGTTCGGCTCGCAGAGATTAGAATACGGCCGAGGCAATAAGTCCATGCCTGTCGTAAGAGGCGACTAATGGGTAGGAGTCGAGAGGTGAAGAGTGTATTTGTGTGTGTGTGCGTGTGTGCGTGTAAGTGTGAGTGTGTGCGTGTGTGTGTGTGAGTGTGTGTGTGTCCGTTCGGCTTGCAGAGATTTGAACACGGCCGTGGCAAGAAGTCCCTGCCTTTCGTAAGAGGCGACTAATGAATAGGAGTCGAGAGGTGAAGAGTGTATGTGTGTGTGTGTGCGTGTGTTTGTGCGTGTGTGAGTGTGTGTGTATATGTGTGTGTGTCCGTTTGGCTTGCACAGATAAGAATACGGCCGAAGCAAGAAGGCCCTGCCTGTCGTAAGAGAAGAATAATGGGTAGGAGTCGAGAGGTGAAGAGTGTATGTGTGTGTGCCTGTGTGCGTGTGTGTGCGTGTGTGAGTGTGTGTGTATGTGTGTATGTCCGTTTGGCTTGCAGAGATAAGAATACGGCTGAGGCAAGAAGCCCCTGCCTATCGTAAGAGGCGACTAATTGGTAGGAGTCGAGAGGTGAACAGTGTATGTGTGTGTGCGTGTGTGCGTGTGTGTGTGCGTGTGTAAATATGTGTGTGTGTCCGTTCGGCTTGCAGAGATAAGAACACGGCCGAGGCAAGAAGGCCCTGCCTGTCGTAAGAGGCGACTAATGGGTAGGAGTCGAGAAGTGAAGAATGTATGTGTGTGTGTGTGTGCCTGTGTGCGTGTGTGTGCATGTGTGAGTGTGTGTGTATGTGTGTATGTCCGTTTGGCTTGCAGAGATAAGAATACGGCCGAGGCAAGAAGGCCCTGCCTGTCGTAAGAGGCGACTAATGGGTAGGAGTCGAGAGGTGAAGAGTGTATGTGTGTGTGTCGTGTGTGCGTGTGTGTGCGTGTGTAAGTGTGTGTGTGTATGTGTGTGTGTCTGTTTGGCTTGCAGAGATAAGAATACGTCCGTGGCAAGAAGGCCCTGCCTGTCTTAAGAGGCGACTAATGGATAGGAGTCGAGAGGTGGAGAGTGTGTGCGTGTGCGTGTGCGTGTGCGTGTGTGCGTGTGTGAGTGTGTGTGTATGTGTGTATGTCCGTTTGGCTTGCAGAGATAAGAATACGGCCGAGGCAAGAAGGATCTGCCTCTTGTAAGAGGCGATTAATAAGTAGGAGTCGGGAGGTAAAGAGTGTATGTGTGTGTGCGTGTGTGCGTGTGTGCGTGTGTGCGTGTGTGTGTGCGTGTGTGATTATGTGTGTGTGTTAGTTCGGCTTGCAGAAATAAGAACACGACCGAGGTAAGAAGGCCCTGCCTATCGTAAGAGGCGACTAATAGGTAGGAGTCGAGAGGTGAAGAGTGTATGTGTGTGTGCGTGTGTGCGTGTGTGTGTGCGTGTGTAAGTATGTGTGTGTGTCCGTTCGGCTTGCAGAGATAAGAACACGGCCGAGGCAAGAAGGCCCTGCTTGTCGTAAGAGGCGACTAATAGGTAGGAGTCGAGAGGTGGAGAGTGTGTGCGTGTGCGTGTGCGTGTGCGTGTGTGCGTGTGTGTGTCTGCGTGTAAGCGTGCGTGTGTGTGTGAGTGTGTGTGTATGTTAGTTCGGCTCGCAGAGATAAGAACATGGCTGTGGCAAGAAGGCCCTGCCTGTTGTAAGGGGCGATTAATAAGTAGGAGTCGGGAGGTAAAGAGTGTATGTGTGTGTGCCTGTGTGCGTGTGTGTGCGTGTGTGAGTGTGTGTGTATGTGTGTATGTCCGTTTGGCTTGCAGAGATAAGAATACGGCTGAGGCAAGAAGCCCCTGCCTATCGTAAGAGGCGACTAATTGGTAGGAGTCGAGAGGTGAACAGTGTATGTGTGTGTGCGTGTGTGCGTGTGTGTGTGCGTGTGTAAATATGTGTGTGTGTCCGTTCGGCTTGCAGAGATAAGAACACGGCCGAGGCAAGAAGGCCCTGCCTGTCGTAAGAGGCGACTAATGGGTAGGAGTCGAGAAGTGAAGAATGTATGTGTGTGTGTGTGTGTGCCTGTGTGCGTGTGTGTGCATGTGTGAGTGTGTGTGTATGTGTGTATGTCCGTTTGGCTTGCAGAGATAAGAATACGGCCGAGGCAAGAAGGCCCTGCCTGTCGTAAGAGGCGACTAATGGGTAGGAGTCGAGAGGTGAAGAGTGTATGTGTGTGTGTCGTGTGTGCGTGTGTGTGCGTGTGTAAGTGTGTGTGTGTATGTGTGTGTGTCTGTTTGGCTTGCAGAGATAAGAATACGTCCGTGGCAAGAAGGCCCTGCCTGTCTTAAGAGGCGACTAATGGATAGGAGTCGAGAGGTGGAGAGTGTGTGCGTGTGCGTGTGCGTGTGCGTGTGTGCGTGTGTGAGTGTGTGTGTATGTGTGTATGTCCGTTTGGCTTGCAGAGATAAGAATACGGCCGAGGCAAGAAGGATCTGCCTCTTGTAAGAGGCGATTAATAAGTAGGAGTCGGGAGGTAAAGAGTGTATGTGTGTGTGCGTGTGTGCGTGTGTGCGTGTGTGCGTGTGTGTGTGCGTGTGTGATTATGTGTGTGTGTTAGTTCGGCTTGCAGAAATAAGAACACGACCGAGGTAAGAAGGCCCTGCCTATCGTAAGAGGCGACTAATAGGTAGGAGTCGAGAGGTGAAGAGTGTATGTGTGTGTGCGTGTGTGCGTGTGTGTGTGCGTGTGTAAGTATGTGTGTGTGTCCGTTCGGCTTGCAGAGATAAGAACACGGCCGAGGCAAGAAGGCCCTGCTTGTCGTAAGAGGCGACTAATAGGTAGGAGTCGAGAGGTGGAGAGTGTGTGCGTGTGCGTGTGCGTGTGCGTGTGTGCGTGTGTGTGTCTGCGTGTAAGCGTGCGTGTGTGTGTGAGTGTGTGTGTATGTTAGTTCGGCTCGCAGAGATAAGAACATGGCTGTGGCAAGAAGGCCCTGCCTGTTGTAAGGGGCGACTAATAGGTAGGAGTCGAGAGGTGAAGAGGGTATGTGTGTGTGCGTGTGTGCGTGTGTGTGCGCGTGTGTAAGTATGTGTGTGTGTCCGTTCGGCTTGCAGAGATAAGAATACGTCCGTGGCAAGAAGGCCCTGCCTGTCTTAAGAGGCGACTAATGGATAGGAGACGAGAGGCGAAGAGTGTGTGCGTGTGCGTGTGCGTGTGCGTGTGTGCGTGTGTGCGTGTGTGTGTGAGTGTGTGTGTCCGTTTGGCTTGCAGAGATCAGGATACGGCTGAGTCAAGAAGGCCCTGCCTGTCTTAAGAGGTGACTAATGGATAGGAGTCGAGAGGTGGAGAGTGTGTGCGTGTGCGTGTGCGTGTGCGTGTGTGCGTGTGTGTGTCTGCGTGTGAGCGTGCGTGTGTGTGTGAGTGTGTGTGTGTATGTCCGTTCGGCTTGCAGAGATAAGAACATGGCCGTGGCAAGAAGGCCCTGCCTGTCGTAAGAGGCGACTAATGGGTAGGAGTCGAGAGGTGAAGAGTGTATGTGTGTGTGTGTGCGTGTGTGTCTGCGTGTGTGAGTGTGTGAGTGTGTGTGTATGTGTGTGTGTCCGTGAGGCTTGCAGAGATAAGAATACGTCCGTGGCAAGAAGTCCCTGATGTTGTAAGAGGCGACTAATGGGTAGGAGTCGAGAGGTTAAAAGTGTATTTGTGTGTGGGTGAGTGTGTGTGTATCCGTTCGGCCCGCAGACATTAGAATACGTCCGAGGCAAGAAAGCCCTGCCTGTCTTAAGAGGCGACTAATGGATAGGAGACGAGAGGTGGAGAGTGTGTGCGTGTGCGTATGCGTGTGCGTGTGTGCGTGTGTGTGTGTGCGTGTGTGTGCGTGTGAGAGTATGTGTGTGTGTTAGTCTGGCCTGCAGAGATAAGAACACGACCGAGGCAAGAAGGCCCTGTCTATCGTAAGAGGCGACTAATAGTTAGGAGTCGAGAGGTGAAGAGTGTATGTGTGTGCGTGTGTGCGTGCGTGTATGAGTGTGTGTGTGTATGTGTGTGTGTGTCACTGTGTGTGTCCGGTCGCCTCGCAGAGATGAGAACACGGCCGTGGCATGAAGGCCCTGCCTGTCGTAATAGGCGACTAATGGGTAGGAGTCGAGAGGTGAAGAGTGTATGTGTGTGTGTGTGCGTGTGTGCGTGTGTGTGCATGTGTAAATGTGTGTGTATGTGTGTGTGTCTGTTTGGCTTGCAGAGATAAGAATACGGCCGAGGCAAGAAGGCCTTGCCTTTTGTAAGGGGCGACTAATAAGTAGGAGTCGAGAGGTGAAGAGTGTGTGTGTGTGTGCCTGTGTGCGTGTGTTTGTGTGTGCGTGTGTGTGTGTCCGTTCGGCTTGCAGAGATAAAAATACGGCCGAGTCAAGAAGGACATGCCTCTTGTAATGGGCGACTAATAAGTAGGAGTCGAGAGGTGAAGAGTGTATGTGTGTGTGTGCGTGTGTGCGTGTGTGTGTGCGTGTGTGAGTATATGTGTGTGTCCGTTCGGCTTGAAGAGATAAAAACACGGCCAAGGCAAGAAGGCCCTGCCTGTCGTTAGAGGCGACTAATAGGTAGGAGTCGAAAGGTGGAGAGTGTGTGCGTGTGCGTGTGTGCGTGTGTGTGTCTGCGTGTAAGCGTGCGTGTGTGTGTGAGTGTGTGTGTATGTCCGTTCGGCTCGCGGAGATAAGAACATGGCTGTGGCAAGAAGGCCCTGCCTGTTGTAAGGGGCGACTAATAGGTAGGAGTCGAGAGGTGAAGAGTGTATGTGTGTGTGCGTGTGTGCGTGTGTGTGCGCGTGTGTAAGTATGTGTGTGTGTCCGTTCGGCTTGCAGAGATAAGAATACGTCCGTGGCAAGAAGTCCCTGAATGTGGTAAGAGGCGACTAATGGGTAGGAGTCAAGAGGTTAAGAGTGTATGTGTGTGTGTGTGTGAGTGTGTGTCCGTTCGGCCCGCAGAGATAAGAATACGTCCGTGGCAAGAAGGCCCTGCCTGTCTTAAGAGGCGACTAATAGGTAGGAGTCGAGAGGTAAAGAGTGTATGTGTGTGTGTGTGCCTGTGTGCGTGTGTGTGTGTGTGCGTGTGTGAGTATGTGTGTGTGTCCGTTCGGCTTGCAGAGATAAGAACACGGCCGTGGCAAGAAGGCCCTGCCTTTCGTAAGAGGCGACTAATGGGTAGGAGTCGAAAGGTGAAGAGTGTATGTGTGTGTGCCTGTGTGCGCGTGTGTGCGTGTGTGAGTGTGTGTGTATGTGTGTGTGTCCGTTTGGCTTGCAGAGATAAGAATACGGCCGAGGCAAGAAGGATCTGCCTCTTGTAAGGGGCGACTAATAAGTAGGAGTCGGGAGGTAAAGAGTGTATGTGTGTGTGTGTGCGTGTGTGCGTGTGTGTGTGCGTGTGTGGGTATGTGTGTGTGTTAGTTCGGCTTGCAGAAATAAGGACACGACCGAGGCAAGAAGGCCCTGCCTATCGTAAGAGGCGACTAATAGGTAGGAGTCGACAGGTGAAGAATGTATTGGTGTGTGCGTGTGTGCGTGTTTGTGTGTGTGTGAGTGTATGTGTGTGTGCGTGTGTGCGTGCCTGTGTGTGTGTGTTTGTGAGTGTGTGTTTGTGTATGTGTGTGTGTGTCCCTTCGGCTCGCAGAGATAAGAAAACAGCCGTGGCAAGAAGGCCATGCAAATCGTACGGGGCGACTAATGGGTAGGAGTCGAGAGGTGAAGAGTGGGCGACTAATAAGTAGGAGTCGAGAGGTGAAGAGTGTATGTGTGTGCGTGTGTGCGTGCGTGTATGAGTGTGTGTGTGTATGTGTGTGTGTGTCAGTGTGTGTGTGTCCGGTCGCCTCGCAGAGATGAGAACACGGCCGTGGCATGAAGGCCCTGCCTGTCGTAATAGGCGACTAATGGGTAGGAGTCGAGAGGTGAAGAGGGTATGTGTGTGTGTGTGCGTGTGTGCGTGTGTGTGCATGTGTAAGTGTGTGTGTATGTGTGTGTGTCTGTTTGGCTTGCAGAGATAAGAATACGGCCGAGGCAAGAAGGCCTTGCCTTTTGTAAGGGGCGACTAATAAGTAGGAGTCGAGAGGTGAAGAGTGTATGTGTGTGTGCCTGTGTGCGTGTGTGTGTGTGTGTCCGTTCGGCTTGCAGAGATAAAAATACGGCCGAGTCAAGAAGGACATGCCTCTTGTAATGGGCGACTAATAAGTAGGAGTCGAGAGGTGAAGAGTGTATGTGTGTGTGTGTGCGTGTGTGCCTGTGTGTGCGTGTGTGAGTATGTGTGTGTGTTAGTTCGGCTTGCAGAGATAAGAACACGGCCGTGGCAAGAAGGCCCTGCCTGTCGTAAGAGGCGACTAATGGGTAGGAGTCGAGAGGTGAAGCGTGTATGTGTGTGTGTGTCTGTGCAAGTGTGTGTGTGTGTCCGTTCGGCTCGCAGAGATAAGAATACGTCCGTGGCAAGAAGGCCCTGCCTGTCTTAAGAGGCGACTAATGGATAGGAGTCGAGAGGTGAAGAGTGTATGTGTGTGTGCGTGTGTGCGTGTGTGTGCATGTGTAAGTGTGTGTGTATGTGTGTGTGTGTGTTTGGCTTGCAGAGATTAGGATACGGCCAAGGCAAGAAGGCCCTGCCTCTTGTAATGGGCGACTAATAAGTAGGAGTCGAGGGGTGAAGAGTGTATGTGTGTGTGTGCGTGTGTGCGTGTGTGTGCGTGTGTAAGTATGTGTGTGTGTTAGTTCGGCTTGCAGAGATAAGAACACGGCCGTGGCAAGAAGGCCCTGCCTGTCGTAAGAGGCGACTAATGGGTAGGAGTCGAGAGGTAAAGAGTGTATGTGTGGGTGTGCGTGTGTGCGTGTGTGTGCGTGTGTAAGCGTGTGTGTATGTGTGTGTGTTAGTTTGGCTTGCAGAAATAAGAACACGACCAAGGCAAGAAGGCCCTGCCTATCGTAAGAGGCGACTAATAGGTAGGAGTTGAGAGGTGAAGAGTGTATGTGTGTGTGTGCGTGTGTGCGTGTGTGTGTGCGTGTGTGATTATGTGTGTGTGTCCGTTCGGCTTGCAGAGATAAGAACACGGCCAAGGCAAGAAGGCCCTGCCTGTCGTTAGAGGCGACTAATAGGTAGGAGTCGAGAGGTGGAGAGTGTGTGCGTGTGCGTGTGCGTGTGCGTGTGCGTGTGCGTGTGTGCGTGTGTGTGTCTGCGTGTAAGCGTGCGTGTGTGTGTGAGTGTGTGTATGTCCGTTCGGCTCGCAGAGATAAGAACATGGCTGTGGCAAGAAGGCCCTGCCTGTTGTAAGGGGCGACTAATAGGTAGGAGTCGAGAGGTGAAGAGTGTATGTGTGTGTGCGTGTGTGCGTGTGTGTGCGCGTGTGTAAGTATGTGTGTGTGTGTCCGTTCGACTTGCAGAGATAAGAATACGTCCGTGGCAAGAAGTCCCTAAATGTCGTAAGAGGCGACTAATGGGTAGGAGTCGAGAGGTTAAGAGTGTATGTGTGTGTGTGTGTGTGAGTGTGTGTGTGTCCGTTCGGCCCGCAGAGATAAGAATACGTCCGTGGCAAGAAGTCCCTGAATGTCGTAAAAGGCAGCCAACTATATTTTCCTTGAATTTTATTGATCAGCTTCTTAAGGCTTCTCCTAACAAATTCGTCTCATCAATTTTGGAAAGCTCATTATCCTAAAATATAAATCAACATGTAACAGTAATCTAACTACCCCACAAACTTGATTATCCATGCTTAATTATTTTAGCTTAAACTATCTAATAAAAAAACAGCCTCTGTTACAAAATCAATCAAACATTCATTTGCAAATTTTGGTTTCTCATAACGATGGTAAATGCCTATTTAACCTACAATTTTAGGATATATAAACAAATTGCACAAACTAGGATAAAAATGACTACTAAAACTCTTTTTTAGTGGGATTTCATCAAAATTTACACAAATATAACATTGTTTTTTTACCAAGATAAAAATACCTTTGAAATTTGAATCATGTGGATCAGAGTATTTGTTCTCTGGGTGAAGCAGGAAGGGTTCTAGCATCTGAAGGCAAATGAGAAAGATCAGGAACTTCTTTATGAATTTTTAATAAATCACCTAGTATTAAAGGACAAAGTCCAGTTGCATAACTTATTGGAAAAATTAAAAACATCTCGATAAGGTTCTCCAGAATTCTCGTTACAACCATATTTAGACCCTTCTTCAGTTTCATTGAAAGAAGAGCTTTGTAAATGATCACCAGAATGGTCGTCCATGTGGTAATTTGGATTATTTTAGGTACTTAACATGTTAATAAAAAGTTTAAATCGGAAGTATTGTAACCTGAACTATTTGAACTGAAACTCTCATCAAAATGATCAGTTAGGGATTCCGAAGAAAGGTTTGAAGAAGATGGAATATAGGGGCTATTAATAATTTCAACAATATTATCTACGTTTTTCGTACCCATCCTCTGTTGATGACGCTTAGAAACAAATCGTTGTCTTTTAAACATAACTAATTTTAGGAAAAATTACACTTACCTTTTTGTAATAAAATAAAAACCAAACTCGGAAGTAACCTAACAAATGGTACCAAATCTTTAACGATATACCAATACCACAGAATACTAATCACAATTGTGATTAGTATTCTGTGGTATTACTTTTGTTTTGCAATAATGATATTAAATTTAAAATTCTACTTATTACTTTTAGATTCATATAATTGTTGTGTTTACCTTAATACTAATTCTGAATCAACTTCAGACACTGAAATAGCACCAATTTTCTAAAAAAAATTTTGCCACTTGGTTTAATTTCAAAATCTCCTAATCTGAATTGGGTAGAACAGATCCTGGAATATTTTGGGTAAAAATTTACATTAAACGGATTTGCCAAAAATCGCGTTTTTTTTTGGACTTAGCCTAAAAATGCGAGAAAAGGCCAAATTTTAATAATTGGGCACATTGGGCATATTTAATAACAAACAACTAATAAAATAGTAAATTATCATAATAATATGACATGTAATAAAACAATTGTAATTATTAACAGGATTTTGATGTTAAATCAGGTAAAAATGCATATTAATATTGTTACATAGTCCAAATTCATGTAAGTTGCACATCAAAATTACCGTTATGCGCACTAGTTGAGTTTTTGTAGACCTGGGTCCTGATTCTAATTGAGATTTCGACTCAAAACCAAAACATGTCGAAATTAATATGGCGACGTCGAAATGCGACTTGGCGAACCTTGTGGATTTCAGCTGAACTAACCAAACGACGTCACTAGTTTTCGACTTATCGAAATTAATTTCAACCACAAGAAAGTGGTTGAAATTTCATTTCGAGTCGAAATTAATCTGACATGACTGACTGGACTGGGAGAAGTGAACTTAGGTTCAGTTTAAGTAGGCGGTGTTTTGATCCTTGCAAGGAAAACTGAGGCAAAAAGTATCAATATGGCTGTGCTTTACGGACATTTGCTAGTTTTGGAGGAATTAGAGAGGTTAGATATCCGACGTTCATAACGGAGGATAAGAAGAATGTTACGGGATACTCAAAATTCTTTTTCACTAAGTGATGCTCAATTTAGGCAGCAATTCCGGCTTAATAAACAAGCTGCAAATTATTTAATAAGGGTATTAGAACCATATTTGGAAGAAGGTGTTTATGCCTCTAGGATACCCAAAATGTTTAGGGTTAGTATTACTAAGCTGCAGTAAATTTAAAAATATATTAGAATATAACCACTAAGTCAAATCTTAGTGGGTATAACTTAAGGATCTCCCACATCGCTTTTTTTTTCTTGCCATCTTTTCTTTCAATTCAAAATATAATTGAGAATGGCCAATATTTATGATTTAACAACTCAAACAAGAAAAAAAAAGGCGTTCACGTAACGTAAACAAAACAAACAACAAACATTCAACAAGCGTAGTGCAGCCAATAAACAACAGGGCCAACCCAAATTTTCAGCAGTGTCAAAATGATCAAAATGATAAAGTAAATATCCCCAGTTTTAACTACAATCGAAATGAATGAGAATCGCTAGCGATTGCGACTGTCATGGCGTAGTCGCTTTTAAATTTCGACATCGAAATGAAATAGAATCAGGGCCCTGCACATTGTTGCCATATTTAAAATTTATTTTTACGGAACAAACAAAGATATATATTGTTAAATCAAAAGAAGTCAAAATATATGTATAATAACCTACCTTAGTATGCCGGTGGATACAATTCTGCCGCAGATTTAAAAAAATGGTGCAGCCTCTCCATGCGGCCAGGATATCTCCTCGTGAAGTAAAATTCGGCGAGGTATCCAATAAAGTGTTCCTGCCTGATGCCATATTTAGGAATACTACTGCGAACTTCCCGCCACAACCTCTCAATGTTATTGGTGTGTGTGCCAGTATCAGGGTCGACAAAATGCTTGAAATGATTCACAGTTTGATGTTTAAATCCTTCATGGGCCAAACAATTATATGATTTCCAACAATCGCTATAAATGGTTGTCCCAGGAAGAATCCTTGGAAGAAGTATTGGCCAGTATACAGACGTCCTCTATTATACTTCCTCCTTCCAAACTTTGCCTCGTCGATCTCTACAACAGTATTATTTCCACCCAGCTTTGTAGAGTTGTTTTTAGCGAAACTAATAAAAATTTCTCTGCAATAACTGTACCAATTTACCATTGTAGAAGAAGATATCCCTAACTCACTCTCCACAAGAGATTGCCGTGGAGGCTTAAGATGCAATAAAGCCGACACCAGAAGAAAAATGTTGTCCAACGGCAATCTAGCATGTTCAAAAAACGTACCTTTTCTTGCCGAGATACAAAATACACACTTTTTAGGAGCTTTTTTCTTCATTATGACTTTTTTATTGCATCTTAAAGTCATTTTGCTGTCCATTTTTAAGGTATTTCCGCACCGGCACACTATCACCTCCTTCAAAACACCGTGTTTGAAATAAAAATCCATAAGTCTGCCTTTATTTGACAGACCTGCCATCCAGGTCTGTCAACCAACACACGCCATTTTTTTAAAGCCTTTCACGTTTTCGCAACGACCATTTTTAAAGAAATGCTACTTTTGCGCATCTCTTAGTTAAGGGTAGAAACATGATTGCCAAGTTTCGCTGTTCGCAGAAATATTTCCATACTATATAATTTGTTTAGACATATATTTACGTACAAATCTATAAACATGTTAAAAACAAAACATTTACATTAATTTCAGTTCAAAATTCAACCATAAATCAATTTTCGCTAATATATTATAATTTTCTGAAATTTCCCAATATAAATTATCCCAACCAAATCACTTAATAACTTTAAAAAACAACAAACCTAACCCAACCTAACCAGTTAATAAATAATATTTATATTTAATTAACAAATTCCTTATTTTCCAACAATGTAAGACTTTTACAACTAAGGCATGCCAGCCAGGCTAAGCAGATTGAATGAAAAAAAGAAAGAAATCAGACAAAAATAAGCAATATGTTTCATTAATTATATATTAGAAATAAATATTAAGTAAATACAACAAATAATCATAACTGAAATAACAAATTCTCTATTTCCATAAAAAATAATTATATTTTTTAAATGAGGCAACATTGTGCAATGAAATGCGCTCAATCTACGTGCGCATCCTGTCATGGAGGCCATATTTTGAAATTTACGTGAAAATGTTACATTTTTAAATGAGACAAAAAGAAAAATTAAAGCCGTGCCCCACAATTTGTGAATTTTAAGTTGCTAAGGAAGTAACACAGAATCCATATATACAATTTATACATCTGGAATAGCTGTGAGTCAAACTGAAATAAATACCAGAAAAATAAATGAGTTTTATTTATTTCACTAATTTATTTGAATCCATGAGAAATATTAAATTAAAAAGCTACTAAACCATGGACGTATAAATAAAGATCTTTATCTTTATTTTAGAATCTTTATTTATACGTCCATGTACTAAACAGATCTTTTTAATCAGATGATGTCTACTTACAATTTAAAAATGTCTATACTAATTTCATGAACCAATATCTTGTTCAATACATTAATTGAATATAAATAAACCCAATGGTACGTCTATGAATGACATATGACATATTTTAAAATGTAAACAAACAGGCTTCCTCATCTTAAATAATGTAAATAAACAGTAGGTACTTACAAATGAAATGAGAGATCGGGATGTAAATATTTCGTTTTTTTGCAAATGCAACACTGTAGCACCATTATTATAATAATGTTTATTTCACTTTTCACAAATAATATCACTCAAAATACAGCCAAAATATCGAAAAACAACTTTTCCTCATCTAGAGTAAAAAGTAAACAAACATGGAACAGCATTTGAAGTTTGACGTAGAGCCATAAGACAGAGAAATGTAAACACCGTTGCCATTAATTAATAGTTTTCAGTGCTTCGACATATAAAATAATTGGTTGATATCTGTTATACTCCATTCGCTTAGCTCGAGCATATTTTGACAGATTCATTGTCGGAAACCTACAACACAACAATTCCTACTTCTCAGTATTAATAGCTCAAGTATCCTACTATTGCAGACTTCTTTCTTTAAAAAAAGAAGAATTATTCTAAATAGTGGAAGTGTATACTAAACCCATCAAATTTTGGGTAGTATATATTTAAAAATTATATTTTAGTTGTTATAATTTAACATAACTATTTATTATATGGTGCATATAAATAAATATTGATTTTCGGTAATTCTCAAAGTTCTATTTTATTTACTATTTAGTTTGTTTACTATTAATATTGGCTAGGAGTACGTGTGCTTGGTTGTATAGTAATTTCCAGCCACTTTTAGTCTGTCAAAAAGTAACTAACTTCGCAAAAAAAAATTACTAAATTCACTAGACAGTTAGGACTGGGAATAGCGAACCGAGTATATACGCTATTATTAAATGATATGCACACATGATATTTTAATTACAATTAAATATATTAATATAACTAATAAATTTTTGGTTTGATAGCACCGGTAGAATATAAAATACGGAGTAATATTTTCAGCGATACGCGAATAACAAATGTTAATAAAAAAACGTGACAACATTTGAAGGTGCTGAGAATGTGACCTATTCAAATAATTTTGGCTTCACAATTTTATGTAAATAGCTGAGTTCATCTGTGTTTATACGTCCATGGATTAAATCTTCTGAATAACTAGTCATATTTGTATAGTAGTTTTAATATTATTAAGTCCGGCGCTGATCCCACCGCCATATTGGTATGATCGTTAGCCACACCTACTGACGCCGTTTTTAATACACACGTTAATATGCTCATAGGTTCTCCCTAGATTCTAACTCGATGCATTGAAAGCGGATTTGCGGATTAATCTCAGAGTATATACCCCCTAGTAAGGTAACTCACATAGAAAGTTTTGGGAGAGAGTTTCTAGCGCCAAATACGGACGGGCCGAAACTAATTTCATTTGACGGCAAATTCAAAACTTAGGTTCTAAATTTTAGGCGACAAATTAAAAAAATATGCTCTGAATTTTAGGCGCCAAAATTCAAAAAGTATGCTTTTAATGGAAAGTAAATATAGTCATAAAATAAGAAATAAAAACTTATTCTATGCCAAAAAATATATTCTCTTTGTCCAAAAATACAGTATACACTTACACATTTTTATATATAAATGTATAACATAATATCTGTTACAGAGAGAGTATATATTATGGTATAGGACAGTTTTTAATTAATATTTTATGATTATATCTGTTTTCCATTACATTAACAAACCAAAGTCCCAAAAACAACAAAATAAAGCACAGACATCCTGACACTTGTTTATTTGTATAATTTTCTTTCGTAAAGTATTGGCTACAAATATTCTCATCCTCCTCATTTCTTGAGCCCTTGTTAAGGTGTGTGTATTGTTAGCTTGTTGTCTCCATTGGCTACAATTCTGTACCAGATGGGATTTCTCTTCATGAAGGGATTTTTCTACCAATCTTCATTTAATCTTCCCATCGTGTTCCCATCGTGTTCGTGTAGATCTGTAGATAATAAAGTGTAAACTCTAGCATTTCTGCGGTCTTGCTCTTCAGGATCATCATAAATTAGCATGTAACTCCATGTAACTATTGCCCAGAAGTAGAAGATCCATGAAAATAATGAAATATTATTAAAATTAAGAATGTATGACTTTTTTTTATAAAATAAGGCCAATTTTAGGAATGTAATTATAAGAGTTAAGAATTTTATAGGAATTAAGAGTTTTAATGATTTTAAAATATATATAGTATATAAATAAACTAATATTATAAATAAACTAATATTATAAATAAACTAATATTGGTTAAGAATTAAAGGTAATTTAAGTAAAAAACAAAATGTACAAAATAGTATCGAGTTTGTATTTACTAACAAAAGTTTGGTATACTTAGGTGCTGTTCTTACCTGGTGCTTGTAAAAATATACTCCTAATCCTCAGAATGTTTAATAGCCATTTGTCCAACTTTAACTTTCACCCATCGACAAAAAATATTCTTTTGATTGGGAATACTATACCATTTTGGTAATGTACCTTCTTCTCTTTTAACATTGTGGGATATGATGTTTTATAACGCCATTTGCTGCTGCAACTTGCAAAGGCGTGGATTACAATGTTGCCACTAACACATTTTTTTGGTGGATATTCACAATTCTTTAGAAATACGTTGTTGTAAATTTAAGTGGTGATTTTAGTAGAATTTGCTACATTATTTTTTTTTTTTTTTGAAAAACGTATAGTATAATCATTATTTGGGTAAATTTGTAAAACTAGTGAAACCATGGCAACAGCACTTACATCAACGTCATAAGTCTTTTGCTATGTCATACCCCTCACCTAACGTGACTAGTAGCGCCGCCGCCATTACGAACGGATGGGCCCATGCAAATCACTCTCCCCACCCGTTCTATTCCACTTGCGCTACTATTGGGTATGTATTGTGATTAATCTGGTGAACGCAACCAATGATTGGTTAAAGTCTTCGTGAGAGAGATAGGCTCTCATTTCTCTTTATTAACTAGCTAGGGTCAAAGTGATGGGGGAATGTTCCAAGGTCATGCATATAAGTTTCCGGGGAATGGCACACTACCACCTAGCAGTGAAACTCCCGTGTTAACGAGTAAAACAATGTTTGGCGCATCACCTAGTGACCGGGCTCGTAACTATATATACAGTCAATCTAATTTACTTACCGTTGCACGTCATTATCATTGACAGAGATCGAAGTTGACATAGTTGCCAAAGTATAAAAAAATCCTGAACCCATTTTAAATCAAATAGGTCACATAAATATTGCAAAAGTGGATTATACAACAAAACAAATTCTTATTAAATTCTTACGTGACATTTTTGAAATAAAACAAACTAATTTAGTTCTCAAATCACGTGCTGTTCGTGTGTATTAAGGTATAAAAAATGCTTATTAAAAGCTTAAAATTTTTATTTTAAAGAAGATCTTTTCGGAATTGAATCATTCCATCATCAGTTTACTAAAAGAGAGAGTAAAAATACCAATATTAAAAAAAGTAAGTTAAAATTTAAATATATAGAAAGAACACGTTGGTTTTTTACTACTTACATAAAAAGTTGTTAAAAACATTGTATGGCCACAGAAAAACATTGGAAGGACATCAGTATTAAAAAACAATCCTCATGGTATTTGCAAAGGTAAATGCAATAGACTGTTAACTTTGTTAATTAATAAAAACTGAAAATGGGGACATCTTACATGACCCCCTGGAGCTGGTGAGGTTTTATCGACTTACATTACCTCTGATCTGTACTGGAGTCTAGGGCTAACTGATAGAAAGATGGTATGAAAAATCAGTTAGTACCCGTCAATGTCAAGTGGAATGATGTAGTAGGAGCAAAAGTCATTGTGCTTTAGTTTGTGAATAGGCCGTTTTTAGTGAAGAATTGTGTTTTGTGTGTAGTAGGATTTAGCTAGCAATTTTTGGTTTTTTTAAAAAAGAGGGGAGAATGTAAAACAATGAGTGACTGTGATGTAAAATAAATTTGGTATACCAGGGTAAGACAAAATTTAAGTAGGTAGTTGAAAATTAATAAATTATTTCAAAGGCGATAAAAAGAATGTTATTACCTAATTATTTCATTGTATGAAGTAAGTAGAGATAAAAGTTGGTTTGAAATTTATGGAAGATGAATCGAGGAAAAAGAGAAAGGAGATGAATGTAAAGATGTAAGCTGAGGATACTGAAACTGATTGTGATAAGAGATTGATAGACGTAAAGTGAGTATTTATAAGAAAACCTGTGTGATTAGTTTAAGATGGTAGTTATTTGAGAGGATGGGAAATTGGATATTGGAAAAGGGGGATGTTAGTGTATTAATGGTGACAAGAATGAAGTTAAGTATGACGGATTGTATAGGGTGATATTAAGCTATGGGAAAATAGAAAGAAATGTAGAAGTAAGTAAAACTGGATGTGTAGTTAAAATAAAGAAAGTTAAATCAGGAGAATAATTGTCGATGTAGTGGGACGAAGTCTCTATTGAGGCTGGTGTGACGATTAACACAATTGGCAATATTTTTCTTTTCCTTGACTATCTCCAAATCCTCAACATCCCAGGTAGGGATTATCTCAAACTTGACCTTTTTAAGGATTTGGAGATAGTCAAGGAAAAGAAAAATAGTCCCAATTGTGTTAATCGTCACACCAGCCTCAATAGAGACTTCGTCCCACTACATCGACAATTATTCTCCTGATCTAACTTTCTTTCTTTTAACTACACATCCAGTTTTACTTACTTCTACATTTCTTTCTATTTTCCCATAGCTTAATATCACCCTATATAATCCGTCATACTTAACTCTATTCTTGTCACCATGAATACACTAACATCCCCCTTTTCCAATATCCAATTTCCCATCCTCTCCAATAACTACCATCTTAACTAATCACACAGGTTTTCTTATAAATACTCACTTTACATATATGAATCTCTTATCACAATCAGTTTCAGTATCCCCAGCTTACATCTTTACATTCATCTCCTATTTATTTTTCCTCGATTCATCTTCCATAAATTTCAAACCAACTTTTATCTCTACTTACTTCATACAATTAAACAATTAGGTAATAACATTCTTTTTATCGCCTTTGAAATGATTTATTAATTTTCAACTACCTACTTAAATTTTGTCTTACCCTGGTATACCAAATTTATTTTACATCACAGTCACTCATTGTTTGACATTCTCCCCTCTTTTTTAAAAAACCAAAAATTGCTATTGATCCTACTACACAAAAAACACAATTCTTCACTAAAAACGGCCTATTCACAAACTGAAGCACAATGACTTTTGCTCCTACTACATCATTCCACTTGACATTGAGGGGTACTAACTGATTTTTCATACCATCTTTCTATCAGTTAGCCCTAGACTCCAGTACAGATCAGAGGTAATGTAAGTCGATAAAACCTCACCAGCTCCAGGGGGTCATGTAAGATGCCCCCATTTTCAGTTTTTATTAATTAACAAAGTTAACAGTCTATTGCATTTACCTTTGTAAATACCATGAGGATTGTTTTTTAATACTGATGTCCTTCCAATATTTTTCTGTGGCCATACAATGTTTTTAACAACTTTTTATGTAAGTAGTAAAAAACCAACGTGTTCTTTCTATATATTTAAATTTTAACTTACTTTTTTTAATATTGGTATTTTTACTCTCTCTTTTAGTAAACTGATGATGGAATGATTCAATTCCGAAAAGATCTTCTTTAAAATAAAAATTTTAAGCTTTTAATAAGCATTTTTTATACCTTAATACACACGAACACCACGTGCTTTGTATTCAACAGGTATACTAGCCACTCCTTCCACTTCATGGTTTTGTTCCAGTTTCACTTTTAATTTTGTTCTATAAGGAACAGATTTTATTAAATAAGTAAAAATATAAAACAAGAGTTATTCACTTTAAAATTCAAAATAATAAAGTACAAAAAGTGTCAACACAGCAACTGTCAAATAAGTGTTACCAATTTATGCCAAAATATCACCTTCGTTCGATTACAGTTACAATGTGTTCCTAACAAATGTTCTTCATAAAAACGCTTTATAATGCATTTAACATATTATTGTGTATTTCTTTAAGTTAACATTAATAAAAATCTTTAAATATTATTTCTACGCGTATATAATCGCGTAGAAATAATCAAATATGTCTAGTGGCTGTAATGCCAGTGTATTCGGCAAAGTGATTCTAAAAAAGCACACACCTACCGCCTAAATATTTCGTGTTAGTATCATGTGACTTCACGGGCTATGACGCGGATGACGTGTAACGGTAAGTAAATTAGATGAAGTATACATGGCGCTAAATTCAAAAGTTTAGTAATATTACCTAGGATTGTGAACTCATTTTAAAGTAAACGAAAATCGATATATATATATATATATATATATATATATATATATATATATATATATATATATATATGTATATATTTATATATACATATATATATATATATATATATATATATATATATATATATATATATATATATATATATATATATATATATATATATATATATATATATGTCGTAGGCAAGTATGAAATGCAGGCATTCTCGCAAAAGCCTAGTCATTTTCGTAATGACTTGGCAGTTTGTATAACGTTTTCATTTTTACGAAATGACTTCAACCTTTTAGGCATTTGCGAAACTACCGGAAACGGTAATTCTATTTTGAAACAGTGTTGCAATTTAGGCACAGATCATATAATATAAAAAAATGTTTTCCTTTCCTAAATGAATTATTAAAAGCTCTTCCAAAATCATATTCTTTTGGTGAATAAAAATTTAAAGTCAGTACAAATGTCCTTGATTCTAGAGAATATTTGGCACCTTTTAAAAACCATCGAAACAATGCTTTGGGTGATTTTCGTAAAGAGGCCTAAAACAATAAAAATGCAGAAATAATTATACAAAAATACAAGTATATAATAATAATTTAATTCATTTTCTCTTCCCTTTTTTATATTATATGATCTGTGCCTAACTTGCAACACTGTTTCAAAATAGACTTATTACCCATGATATCATGAAATTATCGTTTCCGGTAGTTTCGCAAATGCCTAAAAGGTTGAAGTCATTTCGTAAAAATGAAAACGTTATACAAACTGCCAAGTCATTACGAAAATGACTAGGCTTTTGCGAGAATGCCTGCATTTCATACTTGCCTACGACATCTATATATATATATATATATATATATATATATATATATATATATATGAAGTAACTAGAAGTCCAGAGACCTCTCTCTGATAGTAAATTAGGTGAACCGCAAATTCAAAGCCTCTTACTAGAGAAAGCTCAAAGATGAATACGAAAAATGGGGGATGAGTATGAATATGTCTAAAACAGAATATATGCGAATAGGCAGTGAAGACGAAGACCCGGATTTGGAAATTAGACAAATGAAAAGGTGCTACGAATACAAATATTTGGGAAGTATTATCTGCAGTAAAGGAACAACGGAACGAGATATAGACTATAGAGTGCAACAAGGCAGGAAGAGTGTTTAAATTCTGAATTCGATACTTTGGTCCAACAAAGCTACTATGAGAACTAAAATGACTATCTACAAAGTAATTGTAGAGCCCATTCTTACATATGGAGCAGAATGTTGGCAAATGACAGTAAAAGGAAAGAAAAAAGTTGACACGGTTGAAATGGACTACCTAAGAAGAGCTTGCCGTATATCAAGAGTAGAACGTATACCTAATTCTGAAATTAGAAGAAAAACAGATAGAGTACATACAACTTCTGAAAGAATAGAAACTAGACAGTTAATATGGTATGGACACGTACAGAGGATGGACGACAACAGATGGCCAAAAAGAGCTATGGAATACAATCCAAGTAATAGAAGGAAACGAGGAAGACCAGCCAAGTCTTGGATACAAGGTGTTATGGAAACCATGAAAGACAGAGCCATTGATGAAGACACCTGGAGAGATAGAAAAAGATGGCGATCGAAATGCGGGAAGCGGCAAAAGCTGTAGGATCCCCGCTTATATATATATATATATATATATATATATATATATATATATATATATATATATATATATATATATATATATATATATTGTTATGATGTGTTTTTTGTTTTGAATGATGAGCAATGAGTATTTTTAATAATATAATATATAGGGTTTTTATCGCGGTTCTCAAAGAATTAGCTTGTAAGTACTTTTTTAAATTATCTTTATTATAACTATTATGAAACACACATATATATCTAACCTAGCCAATGTAAATTTAAAATAAACTATCTTTAAATTGATGTTCTTATAAAACTAATTAAATTCTATAGACAATCTAAAATTTAAACAAAACTATCTTCAAAATTGAAATTGTTATGACACTAACTAAATTATATTAACAAAATTTTGTACCTTTCTTTCACTGAATGCCTAAATGAACTGTTTTCCACTATATAGATTCTAATCACCACTGAATGTCTTCGTACTTCAGTTATCCTTGTTTTTTGTGAAATTACTTTTTCCAATTATCAGCTTCTACCAATTTAAGATATAGTTTTCTTCACCAGCATTTATACACCACCAACCAAACCAGCAAACAGCATTTATATTTATTCTTCTTTTCAATATACCAATATCCAATTATTATAAGTTGATTTATACTAATCTCCAATCATAATATAATTTTAACTCCTTCCAATGTCCATCCAATATTCTTCTAATATACTTTTATAATCTTCAATAATTATTTGTGTATAATTATAAATGTGCATTAAATATATGCATAATTTTTCATCTTCATTAAACTCACTATATTAAACAATTGGACTATCTCCAACTAACTTTCATAATAAACTGGCCTGACTTCTGACTAAAAACTGCCATCTTGAATCCAAATCACGGGTATTTATATCCTTTTGGATATTCCAGAACCATCTGGTAAGAGATCATGTTCTAATTTGTTCCATTACTTTCATATAGATGTTCTCGAAAAAAATATCTGTTCGATCCACCGCCATAATCATTATTTCGAGAATGTTCGACTCTAAACAATGGTCACACTCTCCACTCTGGAGAATTCGTTAATGTTCCATTGATAATTTTGTTGACATTTAGGCTTTTCAGATCAGAATAAACATTCAAATTAGTAACTAACACTCTAATTTAATAAAATACACAATTCAAACAATATATTATTATAACCCCACTTTATATTCCCAATTATGATTAATTTCTATCTGTCAATCACTCCGAGAGTATTTTTGGTTGCCTATGCACATGGCTCATTTACATCTATTTACAACATTAAAATTACTAAAATACAACTTTTTACAATTATTATATGCTAATTTCTTAAAATGTCCTCACATAAATATATTTTTGTAAATTTCTCTAGTATATAACTTATTTAAAATAATCAAATACTTTTTTACATCTAATATTATGTAGTATATAACTTATAAATTATTTTCTATAAACCCCAATTGTTACAATATATATATATATATATATATATATATATATATATATATATATATATATATATATATATATATATATATACTAGAGACTTTTAACGACGCTAGAAGTATCCTTTTACTTCAACATGCATTTACGATTCACCTTTGAAAATTACTATCTTTTTCGCTCTTTACGTAGAGAAAGACGTTTAAATGAAAGTAAAAGATTGCATTTCATTTCAATCGGAACTCCATCATTGCTCTACACGTGTTTCGAGTTATTCAACTCATCATCAGGAGCACTTGTGGAAGTTCAACTGAAATGAAATGCAGTCTAGTATTTGGTTATTATAACCGACATACCAGTTAAGTCTTTTGGCTTCGATTGTGTCTATTATGTCTAGATCGATTTCCATTTCTCTCCTAATATCTTCGTTTCTCACCCTATCAAGTCTAGTGAGCTGGCAACATCGTCTCCAGTAGTTCATTTCCATGGCCTTAATTTTTGATTTGTTTCTTTGCTTTATTTCCCAGAGTTCGGCGCCGTACAGCCCAATACTTTCTATTATTGTTTTATAAATTCTTCTTTTATTTTCTTTTGTTATTTTTTTATTCCATAATAGTCCGTGTAGCTGTCTGGTGGCTGATCTTGCTTGGCCAATCCTGGAGTGTATTTCTTCGCTACTTCCTGCTTTTGATGTTATTTGGACTCCCAAGTATTTAAAATTGTCTTTTGGATTTATAGTTCCCGTTTCGATTTGTAGGCTTTCTGGTTTTTCTCCTACAACTAAGTACTCAGTTTTTTGTATATTAATTGTGAGGCCCCATTTGGTATACTCATCTTCCAGTTTTCTAAGCATGTAGCCTACATCACTCTCGTCTTCAGCTAGAATGGCTTGGTCGTCAGCGAAGTGTATCGTGTACAATCTATCATCTCCGATTAGGATGCCCATATTGCAGCACTTTCTTCTCCACACTGAGAGTGCCTCATTTAGATATATTTTGAAGAGTGTAGGTGCTATGCAGCAGCCTTGCTTTAGGCCCTTACTAATAGGAATTTCTCTAGTTAATCTATTTCCAGTTTTAATGTTTGCCATCATATTTTTGTAGAGCTGTTGTACTGCTTGTATATTTTTTTTTGCTTATTTCTTGTTTTTCCATTGCTACTCAAATCATTGAAAGTGGTACACTATCGTATGCCTTTGTCAGATCTATAAAGACTATATGAGTTGAAAGGTTGTGGGCTAATCTTTTCTCGATAACTTGCTTTAGAGAGAATATACTGTCCATACAGGATCTGCCTGCACGAAAGCCATTCTGTTCTTCAACGTCTGTCATCTCTTTTTCAATTTTGTTTTTTATTATTTTTCCATACAGTCTTGAGAGTGAATTTATGACACTTAGCCCCCTGTAGTTTGAATAATTCTTTCTATCTCCTTTTTTGTAGATGTTGTTAATATGTGCTTTTGTCCACTCCGGTGGTAAGTCGTGTCCATTATAGAATAAGGTGAAGACATACGCCAGTAATTCCCGTAATACTTGTGGGCTATGTTTTAATAATTCATTTGGTATACCTTGTGGTCCGCATTCCGATTTTTTAGAGTTTGTATTGCATTTTCGACTTCCTGTACTGTTATTTCATCGTCTTCACTGAATTCCAGTTCATATGTTGTTGTACTGATGTTCGTGAATTGAGGTCTTGTTTCAGTCAAAAGTTGTGAGTAGTGTTCGATCAGTCTTACATCATTTTTGTTGAAGGCAATAGAAAAAATTCTTGATAGGCATATTAAGGAAAGACACTTGGGGAATCATTTTCTCAATGGCAACCAGCATGCATATATAGAAGGAAATCAACAGAAACATCAGTCGACGAAGTAGTTCAGAAAATCGGTCACTCAATTAATAATGGAGAGAAGATACAGAAGGCACATTTAATAATGCCCTGTCAAATAGATCCACTATCACTGTGTGTAACTGGATCAAAGCAATGCTGGAAAATATATTGTTGAATAGAAGATTCTCACAGAGCTGCAAGGAGAGATTTTGTTCAAAACAGCTAAGGGGTGCCCACAGGGGGAGTGTTTTCTCCCCTCTTCTGGTCACTCCTGGTGGATCACTTGATGTCGCTTCTTGACGCACACGGAGGAAGAAGTACATGCCTAGAGGGATGATCTAGTAATTATGGTAAGAGGAAAATATGGTAATTTTCTATCCAGCACACTCCAAAGAACATTAAATATCCTTAGTAGGTAGCACGACATGGAAAAATTCTCTATCAATCTTAGTACAACATCTAGGAGTAATATTAGATGTGCAGCTTACATGTAACGCCCAGTTGGAAAGAATAACCAACAAGGCAAAGGTTTCACTTTCCACATGTCAAAGAATATGTGGGAAAACATGGGGTTTGAAACCCAAACCGATGTACTGGCTATATATGACTACAGCCAGACTTATGATTACGTATGACGCACTTATATGGTAGTTTAAATAAAAACAAAAGACCACCAAATAGAAGCTGAATAAGCTTCAACGACAAGCATGCTTAATCATATAACGAGCCATGTTGACTACCCCAACTGCCTCATGGAGGTCATGCTTGATCTCTCTTCATTACATAGGTATATGGATGGAGAAGGATGCGAAGATAAGGTGGATAAGATGTCAGGAAGCAGGGCAAAAGGATACCTGGATCAAATCTGGAGAGATAATTAAAAATTACCTAGATTTGGAAATAGTACCAGATACAATGCAACCTAAATATAATTTCTAAAAGTCGTTTACCATCCTCTTTATAGGGAGGTACAAAAGGGATTTAAATAAAACAAATCTCATAATGGCAGATCAATGCTGGTATACAGACGGCTTTATCCTGACAGTGGTCTTGCGATTTCTCCCACATAGAAATTGTTGCATTCACAGGGTATTTTATAAATGCAGTTCTTTGATCTCTCTTGTACCTTGTTAGGTTTGGTTTTGACAGGATAGATTTCAGTGTATTGGTTGTTTTGATATACTTATTAACTATCTATACTAACTAACTATATTACTAAATCTTGTTCATGAAGAAACATTAGACATCCTTGAAAAAATGGGTGGACCAACTGAACTTTTTATAAGGCGGTATTATAAGAACAAAAAGAAGGCTTAACAATAAAATATTTTGTAGAATTCAAAGCATTTGCTCTTACACTCCATTTTTATTCGCCTTCTGCATATAATTATGTTAGAAGGACATTTTAATAAATGCTTTCCTCATACTAGAACACTCAGTAGGTGGTTTCAGAGTGTTGATGGTGAACCTGGATTCAATAAAGAATTTGATGTTCTTCGTTTAAAATCTATGAACTTTGAAGCACCATTTGTATGTAGTAGAATTATGAATGAAATGCACATCCATCAACAAGAGTGGGTTCCCGAAAGAAACAAATGTTACGGATACATTGATTTTGGCACAGGATCAACTGTATAAACATTAAGGAAAACAGCGCTGGCTTTTTTGCTAAATTTTGTTAATGTTATTAAGGTTGTAAGTTTAACTTTTGATGGTGCTCCAGTGAATTTGAAAATGGGTTAACTAACGGTTAGGTTGTAATTTGAACCATAATACCTTAAAAACTACATTTAAACACCCTTGTACAAATACCAACATTGTCCAGCATCGTAATAATTCTGATATCCATTTGATTAAATTGTTTGGGAATACTATAGGTGAGAAGTATGATCATGTGGATAGTAATAATGACATTTTAGCATGGATATATTTTAAAGAATTAAACAACTTGCAAGAGAATGAACGTTTTCATTTAGCTAATAAATTGCGAAGCCAACATATTCATTTTCATAAACAAAAAATGAAATTAAACTTTGCTTCTCAATTATTTAGTAAAAATGTTTCAACTGCATTTGACAGTACATGTGTCAATGTACAATTGAGACACATAGCAGTCGAGACACATATTTCGAAATAAAAAAAAATCCTATAAAACCTATTGCAACTAGGAAACAAAAAACCATTGGGTTTAAATAATTTTAGAAATAAAGACTTTTAAAAACAGCCAATCACTATAAGTAATTTAAAACTACATATAACTGGTAATTCAATTTTAAATTCTGAGAGATAAAAAGGATTTTTAGATTTTAAAATATATATCGCAAGTTTGAAAATTTTTGTCCAGGCTTTACTTATAAGCGAAATTTTAAAATTCTTGCCATTTTATAAATGCGCTTTTAACATTTTATAATGTACTATTCCGCTTGTCCCGTTCATTAGGGATGGTACAAGCTATAGTTGTACATGTTTGTATTTATATGTGGTTAAAAATAAATAATTAATAAAACATATATTCAATAAATAAATTTAAAAACTCGAACATCGAAGTAAAAAACTTCTGTTGTAAGTGGTATATTTAATTAAAAAATTAAATTAAAAATCCAAATGAATTATAATAAAGTTCAGAACGTTTTCGGACTAATCAGTCCATCTTCAGTGAAGCTAAAAAGCAAGTAATTCCACTCAGTTAAGAAAAACGTTAAGGTAAAATTATATCTGTCAAATGCAAAAATGTGGTTTAGATTACTTACTTGTGGAGTACTTGCGTAACTAAACGCAAAACAAAAACAGTAGATGGGTTTACATTGAAGAAAACATACTTAAAAGTATTAAAATTATACGGCAAAATGCCGACGCAATTGAATTACTAACTGGGAATCATCAGTGTTGATTAACTTCCCGCTATGGGATTTTACTATCGACTTTCGTAGAATTGAATTGACAACTAGGATATAACATGTGTTTTTTGTTTGACTTTCGGATTTACAATACCATGTTTCAACGACTGTTATGAATTAGACGGACGTACAAACTTCGCATGGGCGGTTGCCACGTCTGTCTTTAAATACAAATAAAACTGTTTTTAACAATAAGTCCCTACCCGAAGTAAAATATTTCTACATCCGAAATTTCGTACGGGAGTTTGCCTACTAACTTGAGATTCCGCAAGTAATAAATTAAAGGTAAAAAGTAAAAAAATAGTTATAAAAGAAACTACAACTACATACATCAACTACATATAGGTTACTGAAACCTAAAAAAACAGATACAACAAAGAAGTGTAACGATACGGAATAGAGCTTTAAATAAGGTGGGCATAAAAATAAACAAGGTAAAATCAATAGTGATTTTACCTTGTGTGGAATGATCTTTTCTATTCATGTCTAAACAGTATCCTTTTAGTCAACAAACTTCTCATACGATTCTGCCTATCTACATCTAATTTTTTTTTGGCTTCATGATGAAGTCTTAGCGTGAAATACTTTTTTAAAATTAAATTTAATAATTGAATGCAATGATTGTTGAGTAGTTCACTGTCATAAATGTGATCACCAAAACTATCCATGATGTCACGAGGCAAATTATTCATTGTGGCGTTTATTAATTTATTTAATAAATTTTTTGAACTACTTTCAATTTTGTTTATATACATTCTAAAATTTTTCTCTGCCTCCTTGCATATTTTTATAACTAAATTCGAAGCATTAGTTAAATTTTTATATTGTTTTACTAACTGTAATTTTGAAAATGTTTCTTCACTTTCTAATATTATTATGCATTTTGTACATTTAATGATTTTTTTTAAATTTCTAACTATAAAGCCAGAAATATATCCAATTACATCTTCTACATAAACACTTAAATTTAAAACATCTTTTTGAAAATAGTCATGCTCATAAAAAATTGTTGTCTTTTGTGTAAAATCTTCTAAATTTTCTTCTATGTTTACTAAACTAGTAATAGGTCGTGCAGATGTTGCGGTTAAAATGCCAACATTATTTATATTTTTAACATTCCCTGTATTAGGTCCTGATATTTCTGTGTGAATAAGCAATCTTTTAAAAGCTGCCTCAAATTGTCGAGCAGTTGGATTATTGTTATAACCCCCTTTACCCCTTACAGCCCCAAAAAATAATTCTAAATGGTCTTGCGACAGTTTGTAAGAAAGTAAATATTTTAAATATTTTTTTTCTTTAACCAAAAGATTAAATAATCCTTTCAAACTTGCGATATTTGAAATGAAACCCAAAAAACCCACTTTTCTTTGTGAAGATATGATACTTATATCATTTAATTTTAAATCACATATATACCTCTCAGCCATTTTTAAATATTCAAAAGTTTCCTTCTCATTATTAATATTTAAAGAATTTTTAAACGAGTATTTAGAATAATATGTCATACTATTAAATATATCAAATAAATTATTAAAAATCATGATAAATTCCGAAGTAGCTTCTGAATTTTTAAATTGACTAAAGTTTTTTTCTTTGTTACAATATGTCAAAGCGTCTGCCACACTTTTACTTAGGGTTTGAACAGCTAAGTTTACCCTCATCTTTTCCTGTCCCCATCTCAAATGGCGATACCTCAATTTATTGGCAGAATGTAATTTTTCATCATATTGCAAGTCAACAAGATTTTTTAAATACTGCCATTCAATTTTTTCATTTTTTACGTTACTCAAAACAAATGTACCCATACAATTACGAACCAACTTAATCATGTGGCACGCATCTAAAAATATAAAAACTTTCTCCTTAGTTATTGGATGTAGAAAAAAAGGCTCAATATTTGTTGCAGATATTTTAGCACCTAAAGCATTGGCCATTGATAAATTGTTGGCAGCACCATCAAAAGTTAATGAATAGACTTTTATGCCTGAATCATAAATAAAATTTAAACAAAGATTTACTAAGGATGCTTTTTCTGATCCACAAAAACTGTCAATTAAAAAATATGCAACTGGCACTTTAAAATTGTCATTTAAGGCTACTAACATAAACACCAGTGCCTCTTTTGCTTCTGGTACATTATCAGATTCTATATCTGTACCAAAATCTACATAGCCAGTAAATTTTTTTCCATCCCATTCCACTTGCTTACGAATAGACATTTCATCCAGCACTAAATTACACACAAGTGTTTTATTTTGCTTCCCTGCTTCTTCAACTTTGTTTTTCAAAGCATTTAAAGCTTCTTTGGAAAATCCAGGTGCACCATCAACAGTTTGGTACCATTTTGTTATGGTTGATGGGTGTGGTAATGAATTATTAAAAGCTCTTCTTACAAAATCATAGGCTTTTGCTGAATAAAAATTTAAAGTCAGTGCAAATGACCTTAATTCTGGAGAATATTTGGCACATTTGGAACCCTTTAAAAATCGTTGAAACAATGCTTTGGCTGATTCTGGTAAAGAGGCCTAAAACAATAAAAAATAAAAAAATAATTATAAAAATAAAATATAATAATAATTTAATTTTATACAGAAGTAAAACACTTAACATTTGTATGTAGGTATAAAACATTTAATTTAAAACTTTTTTAAAAAGTGTTGTATCAAAATTGACACAGGTGCATTACATGACGTTTTCGATCTCATTCAGATAATCCTCAGTGCCTGCTTTTGTAATTGAAAACACTAAAAAAATAGCTGTGACATCAATATATGGTTTTACATGTTTCAAAATTTAAATTCTAATGTGACCATATGTCGATGACATTGGATAAAGATTTAATACTTAAAGAGCAACATGTTTCTTTGCTCGACTTAAACATGTGATTCTTGTCAGTTAAAACGACAAATACCAACTGGCTGAGGTGACAGGAAATATAATTCAAGAAGAATTATATCTTCACAGTGTTAGCTTCAATTACAAAAGAAGGCACTGAGGATGATCTGAACGAGATTGAAAACATCACATTATGCACCTGTGTAAATTTTGATGACACTTTTTAAAAATGTTTTAAATTAAATGTTTTATACCTACATACAAATGTGAAGTGTTTTGCTTCTGTATAAGTTTTTTAAACAATGGTATACAGCCAACTACTGGGAGTTTCCCATTAATTTTTTAATTTAATTTTGTTCTTTATGGAATATGTGAAAGAAAACTTACCAACAACACAGATTCAGCATTTTCTGTAACATACAGTTTTTCTTTTAATGATTTCACCAATGCGTTTAATGTTGTTGCTCGTTGTTTCCATCTTTTGGTAGATTTTCTTAGGGTGTCAATTTGTGTATTTTTTTTTTGTTATATACATGTCTACTGATTCCATGTACCTTTTTCTTTTTCTTGAGCAGTCCAAGTCCGACATGGAAAAATCCCCCACATAATGCTTCCTAAAAATAAAATGATTAATGAAAGAAAAATTGCTTATTCAAGTTTATAATAATGCAAACGAAAAATTAAATGAATTTTACCTCTTGTTAATTTTTTTAGCTACTAATTCTCTATCTGCAGCATGCCCTTCGATATTTTCCTTGCCCAAGAATTCATCAGTTTCTGAGGCAGACAAAGTTCGTTCACTGCTAGCAGTTTGTGTTGTTGAGCTGCTGGATATTTGTCTGAAAAAATATTTAATACACTTTGAATGTAACACATTGCAAATATAAATTTGAATTTGAATAAGCTTAAAATATGATTAACCTGTATACAGTTGGTTTAGAATTATTACATACCTTCCAGTAAGAAATTCTCTAGTTTTGAAATTTAAATTGTGGCTGTCTGATGGACTAGGACAAGCTTTAGTTCCTACCACCTCTTTAACATCTTTAGAAGACCTGTATGCAAAGAGAAAACAATATAGAAGAAACAATAAACAGAAAATTTATATAAATATTAAATACCAATGTAAAAATTTAATAAAAGTATTACCCACCTTGGTATAGCTAATGGTTTTGCATTTTCTTTTAGACGAACAAAGCCAGATTTCGTGATAAGATCATTTGGATCAAAATGATCACAACAAATACGTGACCATCTGGAAAGCTTGTTTTTATTTAATTGTAATATGTCTATCCAAATTTCTTTTTTTTCTTCCCCAAAAGGAAATCTATGAAAAAAAAATTAGTAAGAAAAATTCTATGCAACGATTTTAATAAAAAAAAAACAAAAAATTTAATGGAAATTGTTAGTATTCAGTATAATGCATAATAATTGATTTATTTATTAAATAAATAACAACTATAACGCCTCCACTGGCTATCACCACATAACCTAATATTTATAAAACATACATATAAAAAATAACTTACTTGAAAAGTGATAACGTTTCGCTCTTCGAACTTCCGCGACCACAGACAAGACACTTAAATGGCATTTTACTAAAATAGTAGGTAAATGACTCTTAAAAATTTAAAATAAAATTTGCTTGTCACATAAAATATTATCTAAACACACAAAATGGCGAAAATGAAAATATTTTCAAACACAACAAGATCAACTTCGTAATGCTTCGTAAGAAATCATGAACTTCGTGCAACTTCGTATCAAAACAATAAACAATAACAAAGGTATTTCATGTTGCGGACACTTTTTAAAGCGTTCACCGAGTCTATATATTATACGTCATTGGTTACAGGCAGATCAGAAGAGAAGACTTGTTTTCGTGTAGTCAATCGGAGTACCAGTGTTTTCGTTTGTTAGTGAAAAAGGTGGAAGCTGAGAGCAGATCAAAAACGAGAAGATTAATACCTCTTTTGAGTCTGCATAGTCCACGAGATATAATTGAGAAAGAAAGGAGAATTTGTGAATAAAGAGTACCGATCAAAAGAGGCTTGGGCTTGTGTTTTCGGAGGAGTAGTTTGCTGGTATGCGGTTTGGATCAATGCTGAGAACGGGAAAGATTTGATGGTAGCCGGACATAATCAATCAAGGAAGGAACTGTGGTTTGATCGAGAGGAGACATCATTGGTGTAAAAAAATAAAGGTCAGTCAAATAATTTGAATGAAAGAAAACTTTAAGATATTCTAAAGATAAAATCAAATATAAGCATACGAACTAAGATTCCAAGTTTTAAAGAGTTATTTTTTTGTGAATAAATTATATTTTATAGATAGTTTGTTAATTAAAATTAAATTTAGGGTATAGGAGTTTGTTGGAAAAGATAATTGCCCACAAAAAGTTATTTATTAACATTCACAGTATTGCTTATTGAAAATAAATAATAATTTGTGTGCATATTTATGTTGTTTTAATGTTAGTTCCGTTTCCTGTTCTATCCCGATTATGAGCAACTAGGAGATACTGAACCCACTAGAAGAGATATATAAAGTAAACTGATTAAAGTAAAATTAAAAAGGCACCCTGAGAATTTTTAATAGTAATTGAATTGTATGACTCTGCATAAATTAGTGAATTAATTAATTAAATAATTGGATTAATTAAATTAGTGTTAATCAATAATAAAACATCATAAAGCAGATCACAACAATATATATATATATATATATATATATATATATATATATATATATATATATATATATATATATATATATATATATATATATATATATATATAACGATGAGTCCAAGCCATCACCGTTAAACCAGCGTGCGCGCGAACCAACCCATGAAGTAGGAATGTATCGACAGTAGAAAGGGCAAAACTAATTACCAAGCTCCGCTATATAAACCGCAACATTTCCTCATAGAGAGAGAATCGACAGGTGTTGACTGAAGGTTCTCTTCTTCCCTACCCCGGCTTGTGGATGTGTTGAGTTCACAAGTTGTTCCGTCCCATACCGCCGTTACCCGAAGAGCGTGTTGAGCTCTTCACTACCCGTACTCTGAAGCAGTCGTGTTGAGACTGTCGAGGAGTGTCCTATTAACCCGAATCACTTAAGGGGCGTGTTGAGTTCCTTTCCTTTCTTTGTACCTATCGTCCGCTGTTATTGAATCGATACAACGTTCCCGTAAAATTTCAAATACACACTCGCTTGCCGATAAGAATAATTTCATATGACAAGGTCAAACTTAATTTGAATAAATAGGCCAGGTACTGAGAAGACTAAACCAAATTGTAAATATGTACATAAGATTTTTGTCAATTTAATTTAAGGAAGACAATAAAGTTTTATTTTTATTTTGAACTCTGTCTCTGACTGTCTAAAAGCTACCCGGATAGTGACACCCACGAGAGGACATCACAAATGGCGCCCGAGCAGAAAAATACGTTTTAAACAATAATACCGACCGAATTCCGAATTTTATTTTCATGAGACAGTACTACATTTCAAATTTTAATCAAATACAGAGTGATTCACAGTTCAAAAATGACAGACGCTCCGGAAACGTCGAAGGTTAGTTGGGTGCACCTATTAAAGAAAGACGAACTTATAGCCGAATTAACAAACAGAGAACAGCCGACGGAAGGGAATTTCAGCGAGCTAAGAGCGAGATTAGTTGCGATCATCAAGGCACCAACTCAAAAAGGCCAAAACCCAGAGGAAATAGAAGAATACCAGATGGAAGACAGACAAAGAAAGATGGAAATAGTACGCAAATGGGGGTTACACTTTGACGGTTCAAGAGACCCAATAGAATTCATAGAACGGTTGAAAGAACTCCAGACAGCTTACGGCCTACAAGACACTCACGTTTTACAAGCTCTACCAGAAACATTAAACGGGAAAGCATTACTATGGTACAGAAACAATAATAAATATTGGAACGAATTAAAAGACTTCGAACAAGATTTCCGCAATTTCTTCGTTTCCTCCGTTCTCACGCAATCTCTGGAAGCTCAAATCCGGAACCGACTCCAACGAAACAACGAAGGTGTAAAAGACTACATCATTGATATTCAAACAATGATCAGAAGACATGGTGAATTCAATCACCAAGAAGAACTAAACAGGATATACACCAATATGAACCCGAAATACAAGTTGTATATAAAGAGGCAAGACGTATCGTCAACACAGGACATCATCAGACTAGCGGAAGAATATGATATGGTCCAAAAAGAAATATCTAACAGAAACAATACAAGGTGTGACTGGACACAGGCAAATAGTCGTAATAATAAAATACTGAATTTCGACAGACAGACTTTCATTTAGAGTTCTCCCTAACAACCTCCAGCTACGCACACTATACACATCAACGACCCCACACAACGATAACGTTCAGCAACGGTAAAAAGTTAAGAGCACTAATAGACACAGGAGCCCAAAATTCGTTTATAGGACAAAAAGGTAAAAAAATATTGGAACAATGTGGAACAAAAAGCGACAGAAAAGCTTTAAAGATCACGCTGGCAGATGGAAAAACCAGCAACATAGAAATCTGTTTTACAGCAAAATGTTCCATAGACAACGTTTGGAGAAAAGCCAAGCTACATTTTTTACCAAACCTAGCTTCAGAAGTAGTACTGGGAATGCATGAAATAACAAGATGGGGCCTTGATTTATCAAACATCTTAAATAGAAATCGCGTAAGAAGGAGAGAACAATACCCAACCAGGACAGAACACGGATCCAGATCGTACAATGCAGATAATAACCGAATACCGACCAATTCCAGGGTCAAAGAAACACCAACCGCAAGATATCCGCTCCAACAGAGAAGCAAAATATATAACAAAACGACCTACCGACTACCGACCGATACCGCGGTCGAAGACCAGACCGAAAATATACCGACTACCGACCGATACCGTGGTCGACAACCAGACCGAAGATATACCGAACTACCGACCGATACCGCGGCCGACGACCAGACCGAAGATATTCCGTCATACATACCGGAATTCACGAACAGTCCGAAACGAGAGCAGCTCGACATCAGTACTACACTAAACAATACCGAAAAAAAAACAATTACAGGAATTGTTACTAACAGAATTGGAGAAATTTAAACAAATTAAAGGAACAACACATCTAACCGAACATACAATAAAACTCAAACATAATACACCGATCAAACAAAGATACAGGCCCCGAAATCCGGCAATGCAGAGGATCATAAACGATGAGATAGATAAGATGCTAGAAGAGAACTTGATAGAAAAATCTAATAGCCCGTACAGTTCCCCCATCGTCCTAGTAAAAAAGAAGGATAACAACGGATACAGATTTTGCATCGATTTTAGGAAAATCAACGACATCTCAGAAAAAGATGCCTACCCATTACCGTACATCAATCATATCCTAGAAAAGTTAAAATCTGCAAAATATTTTACCACGTTAGATCTAAAAAATGGATATTGGCAAGTACCACTTTCCGAAGCAAGCAAACCCTTGACCGCTTTCATAGCACCAGGAAAAGGACTATTCCAGTTCAAAGTACTTCCATTTGGATTACACGCCGCCTCCGCTACTTTTCAACGATTACTAGATACAATAATCGGCCCAGAAATGGAACCACATGCATTCGCCTATTTAGACGACATAATAGTACTGGGGAAAACGTTCGAGGAACATATGGAAAACTTAAAAGAAGTACTTCACAGACTACAGCAGGCCAAACTACGAATTAATATAGACAAATGTAAATTCTGCAAAGAAGAGATAAATTATTTAGGCCATGTAGTAATCAAAACGGGAATAAAAGTGGACGACAACAAGAAAAAAGCTATAGTCGAATATCCCGCGCCAAAAACCGTTAAACAACTACGCCGATTTTTGGGCATCATCTCATGGTATAGGAGATTTATAAAAGATTTTTCACGAACTACAGCCCCTTTAACAAAGCTACTAAAGAAAAAACAACATTGGACTTGGGACAGAGACCAAGAGGAAGCATTTAACAAAATAAAATTACTACTGACACAAGCTCCAATACTGATCTGCCCGGACTTCCAGAAAAGATTTTTTTTACAATCGGACGCTTCGAACCACGGTTTAGGAGTAGCTTTAGTACAAACAAACGACGAAGGACAGGAACAAGTCATCGCTTACGCAAGTCGAACCCTAACAAATGCCGAAAAAAATTACAGCGTGACAGAAAAAGAACTACTAGCGATCATCTTCGGTGTAGAAAAGATGAAACCCTACATCGAAGGATACCCATTTTCAATTATCACAGATCATCAAAGTCTACGATACTTACAAACAATGGAAAACCCTACAGGTAGAATAGCTAGATGAACAATGCTGCTGCAACAATTTGACTTCGATGTCATTTACAGAAAGGGCTCCTAGAATGTCCTGGCCGACGCGCTCTCTAGAGAACCAGTAGATCTGGTTTGCATAATAAACGTAGAAGGTGTAGAATAGCCAAAACAATAACCCGCCTAGCTAGAAAATACTACTGGCCAGGGATGTTTAAAGACGCCGCAAAGTTCGTCAGGAACTGTAAGAACTGTCAGAAATTTAAGCCGCAACAAAGCTTAACTCCAGGCCGCATGCAATCTACACAAATTCCGCCACATCCATGGCACACCGTTTCAACCGACATCATAGGACCCCTTCCAACATCCAGCAAAGGAAACAAATATATAATGACATTCCAGGACACCTTTTCAAAATGGGTCGAAGCCATACCGATCAGAACAGCAACGGCAAAATCAGTCTGTCAGAACTTAAAAGATAAAATCATTATGAGATTCGGATCACCCAAAGAGCTAATATCAGACAACGCAAGAACATACGATAACAGGGAAGTACGAAAGTTGCTAGACGAATTCCAGATTTCTAAAAGAAACATTCCGCCATATTCACCCCAGAATAATCCAGTAGAAAGAACAAACAGAGTAATCAAAACAATGATAGCTCAGTTCTGCGATAATAACCATAAGAAATGGGACAAGAGCCTTCCAGAACTACTATTCGCATATAATATAGCTAAACACGATTCAACGGGTTTCTCCCCAGCCTTCCTGAACTTTGGACACGAACTAGAAATTCCAAGTAAAGTCGTAAAAACCCCAAACGACACACAACATACCGATCAAAACATAAAATGGCATAAACTACGAGAAACATTCGAACTAGTACGTACAAACCTGGCAAAAGCTTTTACAACTCAAAGCCATTACTACAACTTACGACGAAGAGAGTGGAAACCCACAATAAACGACAAAGTCATGAAAAGGGAATACCAACTCTCAAATGCCGCCAAAAATTTTAACGCCAAATTAGCACCGAAATTTTCAGGCCCATATACTATAACAAAAGTGTGTTCTAATGTAATATTCAAATTAAAACACGACGATAAAAACCGTACAATAACAGCTCATATCGAAGACCTAAAACCCGCATTTACCGATTTCCCTACTCCTTAATCAGTCCAAGCACTTACAGTCAACACCAAGTAGTGACAGTATATTTTAATACAGTTTACCAGTAACCTTCAAATATAATGTCAGACACGTTAGAAATATATTACAGTGACATAGAAATGGACGGCACAGTTACGCCGCCACCATACACCGTTCCAGAATTAATATCACCATTGGGTAACACACCAAAACCTAACACCCCGGGCAAAGGCTGCGAGCCCCTGATAAAGGCTATTTCCAAATTTAAAAACCTTTTCGATGAACCAACCATGGGCATCACAAAAATTCAGAAAGTCCAGTCAATTCCAGTGTCAATCCCGCTGCTCTCACTAATTCCGCCGCAGCATAAAGGAAAAAAATACAGACTGAGACTCCCGAACCGGGTGCTGAGGATAAAAACCAATAATTGAAGCCCCACGAAGGAAGACGTTTTTTTTTAAGAGAGAGGAAGACGATTTTTTTTTAAGAAGACGATATTTATTTTTTTTTAGGGCGGACATTTTTTATTTCGATGTATTGTAAATTTTTTTAGGGTAACCAAGTACCTGGCAAGGAATAAAAATAAAAAAATTTTGTTCCAAAATTTTTTTCTTTCCAGGAAGAGGGGGTGTAACGATGAGTCCACGCCATCACCGTTAAACCAGCTTGCGCGCGAACCAACCCATGAAGTAGGAATGTATCGACAGTAGAAAGGGCAATACTAATTACCAAGCTCCGCTATATAAACCGCAACATTTCCTCATAGAGAGAGAATCGACAGGTGTTGACTGAAGGTTCTCTTCTTCCCTTCCCCGGCTTGTGGACGTGTTGAGTTCACAAGTTGTTCCGTCCCATACCGCCGTTACCCGAAGAGCGTGTTGAGCTCTTCACTACCCGTACTCTGAAGCAGTCGTGTTGAGACTGTCGAGGAGTGTCCTATTAACCCGAATCACTTAAGGGACGTGTTGAGTTCCTTTCCTTTCTTTGTACCTATCGTCCGCTGTTATTGAATCGATACAACGTTCCCGTAAAATTTCAAATACAGACTCGCTTGCCGATAAGACTAATTTCATATGACAAGGTCAAACTTAATTTGAATAAATAGGCCAGGTACTGAGAAGACTAAACCAAATTGTAAATATGTACATAAGATTTTTGTCAATTTAATTTAAGGAAGATAATAAAGTTTTATTTTTATTTTGAACTCTGTCTCTGACTGTCTAAAAGCTACCCGGATAGTGACTCCCACGAGAGGACATCACAAATGGCGCCCGAGCAGAAAAATACGTTTTAAACAATAATACCGACCGAATTCCGAATTTTATTTTCATGAGACAGTACTACATTTCAAATTTTAATCAAATACAGGGTGATTCACAGTTCAAAAATGACAGACGCTCCGGAAACGTCGAAGGTTAGTTGGGTGCACCTATTAAAGAAAGACGAACTTATAGCCGAATTAACAAACAGAGAACAGCCGACGGAAGGGAATTTCAGCGAGCTAAGAGCGAGATTAGTTGCGATCATCAAGGCACCAACTCAAAAAGGCCAAAACCCAGAGGAAATAGAAGAAAACCATATAATATATATATATATATATATATATATATATATATATATATATATAAATATATTATATATATATAAATATATTATATATATATATATATATATATATATATATATATACATCCCACTATCGTTTTAAGCTCTTTTCACGTTGCAGTCATTTAGCATCACCAAGAAATGCTATCATTTTCTATTTATAAGTCGTGTATGTTCGTTTAGTGCACCTTTGTAGGCTTGGCACCGTTGTCGGTTTTTCAATAATCCGATTTTTTTATAAATTAAATTTTTTACATCAAACCATCATTTTAACATTGGGAGGTAAAATTACTGTATTTGGTATCATTTTAAAGCCAATAGATGTTGCCAGTGTTAATACTTAAATAATATTTGAAAACATAAAAATATCGATCGGTTTTGGGTCAAGTTCAAATGCAGGCATTGAAACTACCTGCCGACCGGCTGGGGTCAACCAACTAGTTTTTTTATATCAATGTTCAGTTGTTATATTTATTCAATTTAGATATTTTTTCCCAGAGAGTTGTGTAGAGGAATATTTTACATATTTCCAAGCTGTTTAATCGAAGCTATCAGTGAATAGTTTAAGATAAATATTAGATTTTAATGGGATTAGGTCAAAAATATTGGTTGTGATTGGGATGAGAATCACATTTTTAATTATTTAATGTTTAACATTTTGATTTCAATTCAGGAAATCGTTCTCAAAAAACGTTTTTTGTACAAAATGTGTATACACATTTTTACATAATTTGTACAATAAACAAGGTTAAATATTGGAAATCGTATCGTTAAATATTAGTTAATTAAAAATGTAATTTTGAAAAAGACGTACAGTTGATTTTGCTTTGTTTTCTTAAACAATCTTAAAAGGCAAAATAAAAAATTTTGCTTATAAAACGTTTTGTATACATTCTAAAGAAAAATAATTTAAATAAAAGTTGTAGACCATAAAAAGTTTTCTATGTAGAGAAATACCAAATTTAAATACATAAATAATTGAGATAATTCCAAAAAACCATAAACTCTAAGATATTATATGTTTGTAGTAATTTATAAATGTTAATAACTTTGTTTTGTGACTAACGACAGATAATATAGCTACTTGAAATCATGGCAATTGATGAGTTATTAAAGTGTGCTAAATATCAAGCAGATCAAAAAATATTTTACAATTTATTCAATTTGTTTATCACAGAAAGCAATTATTTAAACAACTGTACTTGTCCAAACTCGTATGACTATAAGTATTTTGTAACTTGCAATCGATTATTTGCGCTTTCAGTTTTAGGGTATATTAAAAAAACTTTTAACATATTATTAAATTTTTTATTAAAAACCAGTTTGAATAGGGGACTTTTTAGTTTTTAGACCACTTAACGTTTTTTTAGTTTCTTTGACAAGTGAGGATTAGGTTATTTCTTCATATGGGCTATGAACAATTGTCTAGTCAAGTCAACACTATTATAGTTACCTATACTTTTCCAGTAGTCATGCAGACGGTTCATTTTAATTGTCCCCATATGGAACTTAAGCTCGAGAAAAGTCTTAAATTCTGTTTGTGTTGTCTCTTTCCAAAACGCAATCCTCGATTTTTCTGAACGACTTTGTGCAAGTATTTTGTCAGTCACTTCCACCATTCATTTAATCCACATCGTCCTCGCCCGATGCTTCTAACAATGATTGTAATTCAGCAGTGGTCAATCTACGTTTATGTTCACATCTACCTTTTTTAGATGTCGAAGGCATATTATTTACATCCATTTCTTTATAAATACTATAACTCACTTTTACGGAGGTAATTAACAATAAAAACGTTCTACTGGAAACTATCAACTTACGACTTCCAATACTATAAGGCCACTTGAGCCACAATACGTTTTTACTCAATAATAGTTCCTGTATAAGTAAAATTGTTTTTTAATGTGCTTCATTGAAGCACACTAGATATATTTCAGTTTTGCCATCACATTCTTCAGAGTATGTTTTAACTTTTTTAACTTTTCTATCGGCCTTTCTACTAGTCATGCTTCTTCTTAAAACTTTGTAACATCTTGTACACTTTCTTCTCTTTGTATTATCTACATCGCTTTGCCTTAGATGGTATTTTTGGGTGTAACTGGTCATGAGGGTTACAACATTTCTTTATTTGTAAACGCCTTCGCGAACTCCAGTCTGAACTCAAGGATAGGTTGTCGCTTTTTTTACGTTTTCTATTATTTAGCAACTAAGCATTGACTACTGCGGTATTAAATATTAATTCCATTGCCACTTTCCGGTACCACTTCAGAATTTTGCGTATTGGGCTTTGGTAAGAAGCCAGTTGATCACTAAAATCAACACTCTTTTTCACCAAGTTATAATCGAGAATAATTTGTGGTTTTAGTACTTGTGTATAATTTTTCTTTTTATTTGATTAAACCAAGATACAACTATTATGTTTAAATGTTGCAAGGATTAAAACTGGTCTTTTGTCGACCCATTTTATCACTCGTAAAATCAATAATGGGGTTAAATTTCATCGAGAGTAACTGGTTGCAACTTTTTTAATCGAGATTTTAATTTTACATGTTTTTAGAGTAAAACATCTGTACATGAATAATTCGTTTCTTGAACAATGATTTCAATTCATCGACCAATATTCTAAAATAAGGTGTTATTACGTCGTCCAGAATATTATAAACTGGTTCTCTTTCATAAAGCATTGGAAATATGGTTTACACTCTATATTTAGAAAAATCTTTTACTGCAACTCTTCTTGTATTCTCGTATTACGATCAACTTAAAGGTTATGCACGACTCCCCTTGCATAGGTACATAGGCATGCACCCGTGCGGGAGAAAAAAATTTGTCATAACGTTACATTATGTCACATTTTAACGTTGAATATTTTATGGTCCCCTTTGGATTATAAAACAAATGATCGACTTTTTCTCGCACAGATCCCGCCTATGTAACTTTACAAAGCGAGTCGTTTGCTGGGTATTAAAGAAACGTCTATGGCCATCATATAATTTGACGCTATTTCACGTTCTACGACGCATTCCACGTTTGACACACTGTCTTGTTTAGTTTTCTGTCATTTTATTTGTTAAATCCTATCTCATTCTCGTCACAGCGTCAAGGAGCAGTAAATGTGTGCAGTGAACGGGAGGAATATGTTTAACAGTGAACGTTGGAGATTTTTCGAGTCTTTCATATTTTCTTCTTTGAGTGCCTCTCCTATCGGAGATTGGATATCCTTAGGGCGATTTTAATTTTATTTACTGCTGTTTTGAATAATTCACTCATCACTAACTCATCAGGTGGCCAAAGTGTTTAAGTTTTCTCTTTTTTATATTCAGTATAACTTCTGGATCGTTATGTATTCTACGTATTACCCCTTCATTTGTAATTTTATCCACTCAACTTATTTTTAGTATACGGCAGTAGCACCACATCTCAAAGCTTTCAAGATTTGTAACATTCTTCTGTTTAAGAGTCCATGCCTCAACACCGTAAAGCTAAGTACTGAATACATACTAAGTAGTTAACCAAAAGTGGACGTATGCAAAGAGATGTATGAAGTAATCGTACGGTATTTGATAAATTCTGTCACGTAATATGCCACATACCTCTGTGCGTAAATTCGTTTTATTGCTGCCAGTTTAAGGTGTTATTAGATGCAGCCATGTTGAATTTCTCTCCACTATCGTATTATCTTCTTTAAATCCTATCATTTTAGGCTCCATATATCCTGATTAGACCTATAGGACCTGAGATACGCAACTAAGGCTCTTTTGACATAACATATATAGGAGCAAAGATATATACCTAAGGTCCTTTTGACGTGTTGATGTATTTGATTTCTACGTCGTAGTATTCTATTGGTTAAATGTTACCATTTGAGGTACTGTACGTCACGATTGGACTAATAGGACCGCAGATACATAACTAAGGCCCTTTTGATAAACTGATGTATTTTATTTTTCTATCTTATTGTATTCGATTGGTTAAATCCTATCATTTGAGGTACTGTACGTCACGATTGGGCTAATAAAAACGAAGATACGTAGCTAAGGCCCTTTTAATATTTTGCTGTATTTGATTTCTATCTCATTGTATTCTATTAGTTAAATTCTATCATTTGAGGTATCGTTCGTCATGATTGGACTAATAGGACCGAAGATACATAACTAAGGCCATTTTGACATGCTACTTTATTTAATTTTTATACCTCATTGTATTTTATTTGTTAAATCCTTTCATTTGAGGTACTGTACGTCATGATTGGACTAATAGAACTAAAGATACACAACTAAGGCCCTTTTGACATTGTTCTGTATTTGATTTTTGTATCCCATTGTATTCTCTATGTTAAATCCTATCATTATAGGTACTATACGTCACGATTGGACTAATAGAACCGAAGATACGTGACTACGGCCCTTTTGACATGTTGCTGTATTTAATTTTTTTATTTCATTGTTTTCAATTCGTTAAATCCTGTCATTTGAGATACTGTACGTCACGATTGGACTTATAGAAACGAAGATATATAATTAAGGCCTTTTTGACATGCTGCTATATTTGATTTTTCTGTCTTATTGTATTTTATTGGTTAAATCCTATCATTTGAGGGGCTGTACGTCGCGACTGGACCAATTGGAGCGAAGATACCATAGGTAGTTGCAATATATCATATTCCGTTACTTTTAACCAACCATGATGCCAGAATGATTTGTGGATGAAAAGAATATATATATATATATATATATATATATATATATATATATATATATATATATATATATATATATATATATATATATATATATTCTTAAATTTACTATTTCATTGTGGGTAATATTATATTCAACAGCGATGCCAAATTTCTGATGCTAAAATGATTGATAATGAAAGTGGGATATACATTTTCATGTATATAATGGCAGCGAGTAAACGGTAAAACCCTGAACTAAATATATATAATATTTTCACTGTACCATCATTTTAGACTCAAACATTTTCTGGAATAAACTTGTATAACTCAGTAAGGGATAAAAAGAGAAAGCGGATATTTTAAAATACCAACACGGTATCAACACTCTAATCAATGAGATGGTTAAAATTCTTGTAACAAGTTCAGGAAAAAAGTTATTAAGGTCTTGTAAAGTAGCGTCGATATACAGATGCTACTTTGCAAGTCGATGCTAAATTGATGGTAAAAGCATAATGTATCGATGCGAAAATGATAGTATGATGTATATATATATATATATTATATATTATATATTATATATATATATATATAGATCTAGCGGTTAATGTGGGCTCCGTACTAAAACGGTGTTATACGAACTCTAGGAGAATATACACCGAGTATATTATTATCTAAGTAGCGCTTTATGTAGACTCCGACCAACGCATAGGATCAAGTAGGCTCCGTAATACGTTAAAACATTTTTGGGATCCGTATACACCTTGTCTGGTACAAAACTAAGCTCCTGCAATGTTGCCAATAATTTTATTAGTCGTAGATTTTGAAATTTTACAGCAGGTATATTGTGGGACTTGAAATTTATATTAATATTCATCAATTTAGGCATCGAGGAATTTCATAGATACTTGGCTAACGTAGTTAAAATTTTTATAATATAAATTGTTAACCGACATATAAATTTATATTACTTTTATGTTTAATAGGCAAGCTAGTAATTTATATTACTTGCTTTAATTATTTTTAAACTTAAGTAAGCGTCTATTATAAACTTGGAAAGTTTCCATTTTTATGCATTAGTATTTTCTTTTAATGCATCGGACTGAAACATTTATCATATAAATGTACGTATATCGAGTGGAGTTTTCGTGTAACAGTTTAAGAAAGTAGTAGTACTCTAATATTTGTTACCACATAAAATTATAGAAAACTCTGTACAGCAGGGAGATCTTAGTAACTTTCTGATTGCTACAGTTTATGACGTGCAATATTTGTTTCATAAATTAATAAAATTTAAATTACAATAATTTATAAATCACTTTTTAAATTGGTCACTTATGTTAATAGAGGTCATCGTGAGTGCAAAAAGTAACAACGAGTACGAAAGATATCAGGCATCAGGGGTGGTATTTGTAAATATAAATACCGCTTACGACACCTTAAATTAAAGAGAATTTTTCTAAAAACTATATGACATCCCCTTAGATAATAAACTCACTCATTTTAATATATTAAAACTGCTGTATATAGAGATTCGCGGATAGCGGGTAGGAACTACTTTTTGGACAGTCCTATCAGGGAAAGTGAATCAATCCCTGCCTTCCGCAGATTCCAGGTGTTTCCTGGCCCGGGAAACTAGTACCTGTTAAGGGTCCCTTCTCCAGGGTTATGGATGAAGACCACAACGGCATCCAGAGCGGAGAAGAAGGTCTTTACAACGGTCTGGAGGGCGAAGGTGGCAGCCCAATGGTTTTAGGGTTTATATAAAATCAAACCTGGAAAGCAGTAGCTGGTCTTTCAGTATTTGTATTAAGCGGAAGTCATGTAGGCCAGAACGGTCAAAACATAACAGTACCCGGTGCGGTAGTAACCACTTAAACAGCATGTACACAGCGGTTTAGAAATCCAAGGGAATGACTACTACACTATTTTTCCCAGGTTTATCAATATAGCTGAGGAATTAAACGATGGCCCCGAGTACGGGCGCCTCTTAAATAAGGTAGGGGTGCGAAGAATGGGTCCGGCTGGGCCAAATTTGATATCGAAAAAAGCTGTAGAATAGGCACATGGAATGTGCGGAGTTTATATGAACCCGGAAAAACACAGAATGCCATAAATGAGATGAGAAGACTGCAAATATCAATTCTGGGTATTAGTGAAATGCGATGGCCCCGATCTGGCCAATGCCATGTGGATGATCATGAAGTGTATTATGCAGGAGAAGATAGTAATTATCATCGTAATGGTGTAGGATTCATAGTCACAAAGGATGTTAGCAAATGTGACAGGGCGATATGCAAGGTATCTGAACGGGTCATAATGATTCAGTTGAACGCGAAACCCAGAAATATAAATTTAATACAAGTGTATGCACCGACAGCGGAAAGTGAACTGGAAGAACTTGAAAAGTTCTACGCCGATGTAAAGACCGTCACTGACCAACTCAAAACTAGAGATCTTACTATTCTGATGGGTGACCTTAATGCTAAGATAGGAAAAGGCAGACAAAGTAACATTATTTAATGTTATGGACTGGGCGATAGAAATGAAAGAGGAGATTATTTCTCAGATTTTGCAAAGAACATCATCATCATCATCATCAATCGGCCCTGAGTTGTCCATTGTTGAACATAGGCCTCCTCTAGCCTTTTCCATCTGCTTCTGTTCTGCACCTCTGCTATCCAATTGGTCACGATTCTTTTGAGGTCGTCGGTCCATCGCGTTGGAGGTCTTCCTCGGCTTTGCTTGTCAGTCCGTGGTCTTCACTCAAGCAATTTTTTTGTCCAACTGTCGTCTTTCATTCTTGCAACATGTCCTGCACATCTCCATTTTTGCCTTGTAATATGTTCGATAATGTTTTCCACTCCGGTTCGTCTACGAACTTCCTCGTTTCTTATTCTATTTCTTAAGCTTATTCCAAGCATTGATCTCTTCATCTTTCGTTGTGTCCTTCTCAATTTTTCGGCTGATGTTTTTGTGAGAGTTAAGGTTTCTGCTCCGTATGTGAGGACTGGTAGAACGCACTGGTTAAAAGCTTTTCTTTTTAAATGGATCGGTATATTTGTTTTAAATACGTCTCTCATTTTTCCGAATGCAGTTTAAGACTGTAACATCTTTGACTATATGTTTTTTGTCAGTGATGATGAAGTCGATCTCATTTTTTGTCTTACCATCGGGGCTCTTTCAAGTCCATCTTCTATGGATTTCCTTATAGAACAAGCTATTCATTAAATATGGATTGTTTTCTAATAGGAAATTTAAGAGTATTGTGCCCCTTTCATTTCTATCTGGTGTGCCAAAATTTCCGAGGGCATTTTCAGCTGGATCAGTGCTTATTCCTATTTTGGCATTAAAGTCGCCACATATTACCGTAAAATGTTCTTGGTCTTCTGAAACAGCTGTGTACAAGTCATCATAGAACTGTTCTATTTCTTCGTCAGCGTGACTCGATGTTGGTGCATAGACTTGAATGATCTTTATGGAGTAACGGGTGTTTAGTTGTAATTTTGCAAGTATAACTCTTGTGGAAACTGGTTTTACTGATATAATATTCCCAGCTAGTTTTTTAATAATAAAGAGCCCAATACCTCCATTCCCATCGTTTTCTTCGACATAATAGAAAATGTGACCGGATTTTAAAGTGGTTAGGCTTTCTCCTTTCCTTCTGACCTCAGCGACTCCAACAATGTCCCAATTGATTTTATTAAGTTCAGATTACATTTCTATGAATTTTTCTTCTGATAGCAGGGTTCTTGCATTGACAGTTGCAATTTTTAGAAATATATATCTGTTAGATGGTTTTCTAAAATATGTCAGAATTTTGTCCCCCTCAGAATTCGTGGGACTGACTGATAGTCTATCAGTGTGAGATTCTGAATTTTTCTTTCTACTCACCTGGGGTAAATCCGTTTTTGTATTTTATCTGACATAATAAAGGGGTAATAGCAATTAAAACGTCACGCTTGCTTTGCGTGTTGACGAGTTTTTAGTTCAGTCGCCCAATATGGGTACAGACGCTATCGACAACCGCCCAATATGGGTCAGACGCTATCGGTTTGATTTTATACCATCCCTAAAATCCAGGGATGCCACTTCCGCCATCCACGTCGCACCGAAGATCTTCTTCTCCGCCGTGCCTACCGTTGTGGTCTTCACCTGTATCCCTAGGTCAGTGTTATACCCCACAGAACTGGGTCCCGATCTGGACTTGGCCATGTATTCACTCCGGCCTACTGAAATGATAGATGCCAATCCCCGCGACATGGACGCGCCAGATTTAAGTTACCCACGTGAGCGACAAAGAAGGTGGCTCTGTGCTCCGCAAAGAACATAACCTTTGTATAAAGAACACATTTTTCAAACTACCTAAACGGAGATTATTTACATGGAAATCTCCAGCAAACACTCCCCGTAATATCGTCAGAAATCAAATTGACTACATAACTATCAGTGAGCGTTACAGAAATGCAGTAAAGTCTGTAAAAACTCTTCCTGGTGCCGATGTTCCATCGGATCACAATCTGTTGTTAGCAGAAATAAAATTAAAACTTAAACGGATAAAGCAACAACGATCCTATAACAAACTGTATATGGATTTTATTAGAAACAATAGCCAGATGATTGCAAACAATTTAGAGAGCAATTTTGATAATTATGAACAACAAGAATCCATCGAGGATCATTGGAACCAAATCAAAACGATTATAAGCAACTCAACTCCAAACTTATAAGAGAGCAGTCAAAAAAAGCAACAGTGGATGAACGATGAGATTTTGAATTTGATCGAAAAAAGACGCAATTTTAAGAACCAAAACGTAGAAACGTATAAAGTAATTAATAAAGAGATAAGGACTAAAATAAAATCTGCAAAACAAACATACTTCGAAAACAAATGTTCAGAAATTGAAGAATTACAGGGAAAACATGATTCATTTAATATGTATAAAAAAATAAAACAACTGACAGGTCAGAACAAAAAACAGGCAAATAACAACGTTGATAGAGACGGAAAAGTGACTATCAATAATTCGCATAAAATAGACAGATGGAAAGAGTATATTGAGGAACTGTTTAGTGATGAAAGGCCCGAGCTTAAAATTAACGAAGTAGTTACAGGACCTGACATAACTATGGACGAAATTGAACAAGCAATACGATTAGCAAAGACCCGAAAAGCGACGGGACCAGATGAAATACCGAGTGAAATAATAAAGTGCTTCCAAATTTCAGGTAAAATAACTCTCCTTCATCTGTTTAATAAAATTAATGAAACTGGCTATATACCAACGGATTGGCGGCTGTCGATTTTTGTGACGATACCTAAAAAAGCAAATGCAAAAAGATGTAGTGACTACCGAACCATCAGTTTGATGAGTCTCAAATCTCACAAATCCCTCTTTTATACCACTTAAAAGAACATAGTGAAGAATGACGGTATGCTGATCTATATCAGGTGTTGAATCAATAATTAGAGAGTAAAATTTCGCTTTCTGTAATTTGTTCACTCTTATGAGTTGCAGATATTTCAATACAATAGAAATAAATTCATCACATATTGTAGGGATAAATAATTTATTATACCAATCTTGCAGTTAGATTGAACTCAATAAATATTCCAAAGCACCTATTTAATTACCATTATTTTCATACAAAATCATTTTTACCACGAAACGTTAAAGTGTAAGAAATAAATTTGATTGTCGCTACCATAGGTAAAAGTACTTCCCTTCAATATATTTTTTTCAAATATTATTTTTAAACACGTGCATAGTAAACAGGAATGGGAATAATATATCCTCCATACATTAAATATATCAATATCGCTGAACAGTATTAGTACAGCATATTGGCACGTATGTAATATGATCCAGAATATAATACATACTAAGAAATACTATGTCTAAATAGCCATTGTCAAGATCAATAGCGCCGATATAGGTAGTTAAAATTTTGAACACTTATTTTAACTGTTTATTATCCATATAAACGACTTGTGACTGAAATTACAAACTTTACTCTGCATAAAGAGATTTCTTTATTATACACAAATCTGATTCGAAATATCGTCGAATAGTAATAGTTTGTATATTAAAAAATAAAATTTTAAAATTAAAATTTTAAAAAAGTAAATGATAAGCCATTACTTAAGGGGTCAAAAGAAGGAAGCTTCACGAAGATTAAAGTACTAATGAGACCATTGCAATCGGACGTACCCTGGAGAATGATTAACTAATTAATTTTCTAATTATTCAATCACCCGTGCAATATGATTTTGTCAAATCGAACCTTTTAGGACAACCTATTCTAATTATGTTTATAAAAATTGAGGGCATATCTAGAGATAAAGAAACTTTACTTCACTAAAACTCATAGGTAAGACATGTGTCTAACACAAATGTGACGTATTTCTAGTGCAGATAAAACCATGTGATAAATAGAAAAGTGTTATCTTTGCCGGCAAAGAAGCAAAGAAAAACTCAAAGTGAGAGAGGAAAAAACCAGTCAGCTGAGAGAACTTTTCAACGATGTTGAGCTTGGATCCACCATCTACATCTTTCTCTCTCCAATAGCGCTACAGCCCAAATCGGGCCTTGGTCTCCTCCAAACTATGCCTCCAACCTTGTCGGTCTCGCACCGATCTTCTCCAGGTTCTCACGTCTAGCAAATTTTGCGCGTCCGCTGCCACTTCATCCTCCCATCTTCTCCGTGGCCTTCCTTTTGGTCTTGCGCCCTGCATTTTACTATCAAGGGCTCTTTTCGGCAATCTTTCTGTCTCCATTCTTACTACATGACCAGCCCAGGGAAGTCTCTGAAGTTTAACGAATTCTGAGATTGGTGTCTCTTTGAACAGTTGGTAGAGTTCATGGTTATACCTGGATCTTCATATTCCATTTTCGTTAATAGGTCCAAATATCTTTCTTAGGACTTTTCTTTCGAAGACTTCCAGTTATCTTTTTGTCTCTTCTGTCATCACCCATGTCTCGCATCCATAACATACTATTGGTCTGATAATAGTTTTGTAGACCCTGATTTTTGATCTCCAGTGTGTGTTGTTGGAGCGAAACACATGATCGAGTGAAAAATAAGCTTTGTTTCCCTTTACTATTCTGCTTTGGATTTCTGGCTCTTCTGTTCCATCCGTGTTTAATGTAACTCCTAAATATATGAAACTTTCTACCGTTTCAATATCGTCCTGTAATTCAAGTGTGCGTCTGTTTCCCCTAGCTCTTGCCTGTGTTAACTTTTTTGTCTTTTGAATATTTATTTCTAGTCCGGTCTCTTTTGCCTTTGATTTTAATTGTAAATATATTTCTGCCGCCTCTTCTGTTCTGCAAGACATGATGCTGATATCATCGGCATAGGGCAATCTGTATTGATTTATTTGTTAGGAGATTACCTCTTCCAATAATCAGCTGTCTTATCACATATTCCAAGGTCAGGTTGAATAGTGTCGGTGCAAGAACGTCTCCTTGCTTTAATTCTTGGGCTATCGTAAAATTTTCAGTGAGCTAATTTTGGACTCTGACAGTTGCTATTGGCGAATCCATTGTTGTTTTTACCAGTCGGATGTATTTTTGGGGGATATTAAAGCTCTGCAATATTTGATATAACTTGTTCCTATTAATTAAGTAGTAGGCTTGTTTGAAATCTATGAATATGTTGTGGACGTCAATGTCGTATTCCCACGATTTGTTTCACTGTGAATAGTTGGTCAGTTGTAGATCTTCCTTCTCGGAAACCGGTCGTTTGTTTAGTATGTAAGTAAAAATTTTGTACGCCGTGCACAAGAGGGTTATGCCGCGATAATTTTCGCATTTTAGTTTATCCCCTTTTTTATAAATTGGGCATATAATGCCGGTTTTCCAATCATTAGGGATCTTTTCATCATTCCAAATCTTGTTCATGAGCACATGCATTTGTCCTACTAGGTGATCGCCACCTAATTTATATAGCTCAGGTGGGACGTTGTCAATACCTGGAGCCTTATTGATCTTTCGTGCTCGTATTGCCTGTTTTACCTCTTCCATCGTTGGGGGTTCTATATTTTCGGTGCCTCCCTCATTGTGATCCATGTCAATATGATCTTCATTTTCTTGTGTCCCTAAAAGAGTTTGGAAATAGGTTTTCCAGACTGATTTTATTTCTTTTGGACCACTGGTTATTTGCCCTTCTTGATTTCTGCATAGATTTGTTCGGGGTTTATATCCTTCTCTTAAATTGGGTAGATATCTGTACGCCTGTCTTATATTGTTGCTCTGAACATTTTCTTCCATTTTCTGTATATTCCGTTTTCGTATTTTCTTTTCTTTGTTCGGCATATTTTATCTGCTTTCCGTCTTGAATCTTGGTAACTTGCCCTTCTTTCTCTGATTCTTCTTTCCATATATTTCTTGTGCTCTTCATTTCTTTTCTGTATGGCCTTATTACACTAGTCATTGATCCATTCCCTTTTTTTATTTTTCTTATTCTTGCCTATGATTTTTCTTGCTGCGTCAATAACTTTTGTTTTGATTTCTTCCCAATGTTCTTCGGTACCTAGTGCTGTCAGTGTTTGTGTTATTTCTCTTTCATAGTTCTGTGTGACATCTTGTTGTTTAAATTTTTGTATATCTAGCTTTTCTGTTCTTTGTTCCTGTCTTTCTTTCCTGTTTCTCTGAATTCTGCATTTGTATTTTATCTGTACTAGGAGATGGTCAGATCCGCAGCATGCCCCTCTTCGGCTTTTCACATCTTGTATGCTTGTTGCGGCCCGTTTGTCTATCAAGACATGATCAATTTGGTTAGCGGTTGTTCCTCCAGGCATAATCCATGTCGCTATGTGTAAATAGGTGACGATAAAAGAAAAGCTTTCTATGATCAGTTAGGTGGTAGACTTAGAGATATTCCAACTAAGAAATGACTCATAATAGAAGGTAACTTCAACGCTAATATAGGCTAATTAGACAGAGGAAATTAACATATAGATGGAGGATACGGCATTGGAACTAGAAATAACGCAGCAGATAATATACTGGAATTAGCAGTAGCACTAGGTATGGCCACTGTTAGTAAATGCTTTTAGAAGAGAGAAAGCCAACTTACCAACCAATAGAAATATTAGAAAATCAGTTTAAATTCACGCAAGGCAAATCAACAACGGATGCAATTTTTATCATAAGGCAAGTAATGGAAAACTAATGTTAGAACAGGTGAGGGTAAGACTAATAAATTTCATTTAAGAATAGTATTGCATCAGGGGTCAGTGCTAATCCCTTATCTCTTCTAATTAGTGTTAGAAAAATTAACGAAAACATGTCAAGGAGATATTCTATGGTGCCTGATGTATGCTAACGATGTGGTGTTAGTAAGAGATAAGGAGAGAGAATTCAATTAATGATTGAGACAATGAAGATGGGCGCTTGAGCAAAAAGGTACTAAGGAAGACAAAAACAGAGTATCTAAAGTGTGCATTTAAAAATTAACTTCAACTTCACTTTAAATCAGGTTGTAATGTTGACTGGTGAAATTATTGAAAAAAAAAATCGTTTTAGGTAGGGATCTAGATTTGATGTTACAAAGCAATGGGTAAATAGATGGAGATATAGTAGACCCAATAAGCATGGATAAAATGGAAAGAAGCAAGTGATATCTTGTGTGATAGAAAGGTTCTTACGAAACTGAAAGGTAAATTCCATAAAACGGATATAAAACCGTAATTGGACAGTTAAAAAAATACGAACAATGAATGCATTTGAAAGAAATGACAATGCTTAGATGGATGGGTGGCTTAAAAAAAAGAAAATACTAAATTTAAAATATTAGCAGAAGTCTAGGCGCAGCACCTCATCTATGCAAAAATGGGGAAGCATCTTCTTCTTCCTTTGCCCTATCCGTTTCGGACGTTGGCTATTAACAAGGCTATTTTGACTTTGTTTACGGCACCTCTGAACAGTTCGGTCGATGTTAGTCCGAACCATTGTCGCAGGTTATGCATCCATGAGTGTCGTCTTCTTCCCGGTCCCCTCCTACTGTCGATTCTTCCTTGGACTATTAACTGTAGCAGCCGGTACTTAGTATGCCTCATGACATGTCCGAAGTACTTAAGCTTCCGTTTCTTTACGGTGAAGCATAGGTTATGATAATTAGGGCATGTTGATCGTCGACACGAGAGTCATGCAATACATAGGATTCTGATTTTCCAGGTCCCAGAAAGTAGTAGGAGAGAAAGACCGAAAAAGAGATGACGGGAAACGAATAGGAGAAATATGTGTATGAAAGAAATTCATCTTGATATGGAGAAAGATAGAAAGATATTTCGGTATATAAGGATAAGGCGTAAAGGGATAAAGGCAAAGAAAATGATGATGAAGAATCAGTAAATATGGTGATACTTGCATATATACATAATTTTTCAAAATAAATGAATTGCTTATTTTTATTAATTATTCGCTACTCGATTTATTCAAAATATATAACAAATTGTTCATATTTGTTAAATCAGTAATGTTAAAACTGTTTGAGAAACAGCTAGTTAAGAACCACCTTAAGTTAATGAAACCAATAATAAAAGAAAAGAGCTGATTCCAAAGCGATAATTTTTATTCAGAGATAAAAAATATCCTATGATTAATTGAATATACGGAATTATCGATATAGGTAACTAAGTGAGAAACTTGTTGAGAAACACGTTTTAGAAAAAAAAATTGGGCTAGTCTTTTTTGACATAGCTTAGGCCTTTGCTAAAGTATAGCATGGGAGTTTAACCTGCAAATAGTATACCTACATGGTCATAGTTGGAAATGACACTGTCATACCACAGTTTAACCACAAATTCTTTTTATACTATGGTCATACTCACAGTATTTGACAACAGCAAAGTAGCAGCAAAAAAATTATAACTGTTATTAAATAAAATTCATATGTACTTAAAATTGGAAACCTAAACTAAATGAGTCCAAATTAATGAACGTCAAGTTTATACATCTGAAAATCTAAAACATTAATTTTACAAAAAACGATGTCTAAATACCTTATGCATCTTTCACAAAATACATGGGAACTGTACTTGAGACTTCTATAGTATATGTTAAAAAAAGGGAGGAACTCAGAAAAGTTATCAGAAAATATATCCGCAACTCCTAAGACATCAACTTGGTACTGATATCTCTGCTCCCTGATTTTAGCAAGCAGTCACCAAGCCATTAAAACTGCTACATTCATACTTCCTATTATCCAACGATTAGCCAGTCCAGGAATATATGCATTATTATGGTACTGATATTGCTGCTGCCCCTCATAAGTAAGTAGAATATGCAAGGAAATTTTTGGCAATTTAATAGGGTTTTTGTGTGTTTCAATATAATTTCTCCGAGAAAGTAAAGAATATCTATCCGCTATCCTAATTTATTCCATAGATTAAATATTAGAATAATGCTATTACCAGCAAAAAAACGGTATAATAGTAACGAGAAAACCAAATAAATGTTCATTAACAGACAAAAGAGACGATGTAAAATAGGGCATATAATGTAACAATAGACCCATATAATTTTAAAAAATTTGAGCGTTTTAGATATCGCAGATAACGTTGTCACATAAGAGACAAAAGGGAAAATTCAGGTAGCAAACTGATATATTTATAACCTCATAACACTTTTAAATCCAGAAGTGTAATACATACTACTAAAATCAGATATATACATATATAAGACAATGTAAGTAAAACTCAGGTATTAATTACATCAGGATTGCTAGAAAGATTGCCCTCAGTCAGAAGTGTTTTACGACCGGGAACTAATGCTAAGGTCAAACAGGTATATAAAAATTGCACCGTCGTACAAGAAACTAAATCTCAACGTTAAAGTTATTGTTTTGCACTTTGTATTGATTTGTGATCTGATTCATAATAGAATTATATATTTCTCTAAGAATTCTTCTTTCTGCGATGCTCAATCGGCTCTTATTTTATTTTTTCATTGTTCGTGTTTTACTTACATACGTAGAATATTATTTTTCTTACTGCGGGATGTATTTTTGGATTTAATTTTTTGCTTAAAACGTAGCAATTGCCAGCTTGTATTCTGTTGTTATTCTCTTTTGTAGTGTTTTTGTTCTCTTAAATCCCAAATATTTAGAACGATGAAACATTTCAAAGATATACTGGTCTATTGAAATATTATGTCCTATTCTGTTTCTTATGATAGTCTTCTTATGATAGCCATATATTTTTTTATTATCGTTGATTTGGAGGACCCTTTTTTGCGATTTTTTCTATTGAATGTATTAATGTTTTTTTCTCACTAATAATTATACTCACTACTATGTTAAACTCATCGTCAAAAGTCCCTATAATATGAGGACCTTAATTATTAAACTGTGAGATTTTCTGTATTTGCTTTCCTGGCAATGCTCTCAAGCATTGCAAACTAGCTTAATGTTTTTCTTATTCTCAACATTTTTAATTAAGTATATAATAGTGAATATTTGATCAACGGTTCATTGAATTTTTCTAATTTCACATTAATCTTTCCTAATTTCACATTTGTGGTTGCTGGATGTCAAAGAAGACACCATTTTCCATAGCGGGTGCTATGATTCCAATGGTGTAAAGTACAACCTACATATTTGTTGCCAAAATTACTTTGCTGCTGTCTCGAGTACCGTTTACTGGTATATGAATTTTGTTACGAATTTATGTTGTGTGCTAAACTCTATTAAATCTTTTACCGCGAATTGAAAAGCATGTTTTAACCTTTATTTGTAACATTTATCGTTATTTGTCTTATATGTATACAATCGTCCTAATATTTTCGTTATACATTGATATTTATGTGGCAATTAGCTGTAAAGTCATTAGTCTTTTCTGTCGTATCATATTTTCTTGATTTTATTTTTGTAGACAAGCGGTTTAGTTTGTGTAATATAATATCCCCAATTCGTTTCATAATATTTAGTTTTCAAAACAGCTGTTCGCGAGAATATTCGTTCACCTTTTTTAAAGCACTTTGGGTTATGAGTGTTATGACTATTGGATTTTACTTTTTAAATAGAGTTTAGAATGGAATCTTCCTGTTTGAAATCAATGTACATTTGAAAATAAGTCGACAGTTTTCCTTGAAGTCTGACTTTACTTGTAGATTATTCCTTGTTAAATTAAATAGTTTATTAGGTAAGCCTAGTTCTTCCATGGTATTTCATAGTTTTATTCTTATGATTATATCAGTGTTTGTTTAAAATTTATAAATAACTAGTTTAATGTTTTTTTTGTATTCCCAACATTTCTCATTAACTGTCTAATAGTGAATAATTGATCAACGATTTATTAAGTTTTTCTAATTCCACACTAATATCCACCTATTTTATAGTTCACCTATTTACTCAATCGTTCTAGGTGTATTAGAAAAAATACTGTATATCCTAATAATTAATAGATATATAGCTTATATCGCTATAGTTTATGCAGTACATTTTATTACATATTCCTTTTATGCATGGGTATGCTTTTCAGCAAGTTGGTACTTGCTCTTACTTCTAAATTGACGGATCAGCCGTTTAACTGCCTGTACTGAACTTTCTTCTTCATTGTGCAAATATATATAAAAATTAATAAAAACCACTCTGACATACCGCTGATTGAAATGTTGGATACCCTGGCCTATACTATTCAATCAACGAAAATACTAAGATCACACGGGGAGAATATTATGGGTTATTTCTGGTTTCGTCATAATTTACACTGAAATTACTAACAAGAGTGTGCTCTCACTTCCACATGTTGAAATTGATATATAGTTACAACAGATGCTAGTCATATTATACCATCAGTACTAATAAAATAGAAACTATCAAATTAATGTCAATTTCATTTAATCAAACGTACTAACCTTAGACATGGTCATTTAAGGAAACACACCTCAAAAATGTTGACAATAAATTAAAAATATCTTAAGCGTTATAAAAGTACCAGAGCAGCAAAGCTCACAGCATGAGAATATTGCCTCGTACTTTTATATAGCAATTTGTTCTCACAATTTTATAGTTTTTCGAAAAATGAACTTCGATTCGAAGATTAAAACGTCAAACAAAATGTAAAAACCTATTCATATTTTGAGATATAAAATCTTCAATTTAGATATTGAACATTCTTAATAAATGTATAATCTAATATTTAAGCCTGTTTAAGTTTTACAGACTTGGAAAACACTGAACAGACAAATATTTATTCTTTAATGTACTAGGTTCTAAAAAAAGTGTACTCAAAACGAATAAACATTATCTACCAAGTGTTTTATTCCAGTTTCATATGAAAGCACCAAATATTAGATATTATAAATTTTATAGGTACAAATTTGAGATAAAAACCAAATGATAGAGCATATAGTGAAATATAAATATCTTAGAATAGCTGTATCGAGCGAGGATAAGGTTATTGATGAGAAAAAAAAAGACCTATCGCTGAGGAAGTGAGAAAGTAATTGGCAAACGCAAAGAGCACTTTAATTATATTAAATGAAATATGCATTACAATCTATTATGATACACATATATTCGTACCGCAGAAACAAGACAATAAACACGTTAAGAGAATCTTAATAATAACCAAAATTTAACTTTTAATACACAGAAGAAATAATGATATACAGAAGATATATAAATTAAAAAACTTTATCCACTTATTGTACGCAAGAGAGATACCTCTAGAAAAACTCAAAACGATCGAAAATATATACCAAAACAACACAATAAAAGTAAAAGTAGACGAAGAACTAACTGACCCTATTGAAACTGACAATGGGATAAGACAGGGATATTCCCTGAGTCCTTTATTGTTCAACCTGATTATGGATGAAATAATAAAAAAGTAAGAACTTAAAAAGGATACCAAATGGAAGAAAAACAAATTAAAATAATCTGCAATACTACTCTTTCAAAGTAAAGATGATTTACAACGTATCCTGCACCAATTTCATATAAAATTTAACATGTTAATTTCCCCAAAAGAGACAAAATGCATGGTTACAACAGCAAATTTACTAAGATGTTAATTGCAGCTGGAAGGTCAGATAATAGAACAAGTGATGGAATTTAAATATCTAGGCATCACATTATCTAGCTACGGAAAACTCGAAACTGAAGTGGAAGATCCAGTGAATAGAGCAAACTGAGCCCCAGGCTGAATAAATGAAACAATACGAAGAAATAAAAATATCGGGAAAGAAACGAAAGGCAGAATTTACAAAACAGTCATCAGACCAATAATGACATACGCGGCAGAAACAAGACCTGACACAGAGAGGACAAAAAGGGTGTTAGAAACAGCAGAGATGAAAACACTTAGAAAAATTGATGGTAAGACACTATGGGAGAGTGCTAGAGAGCTAGAAGTACAGATATACGACGTAGATGCAAGGTAAAGAACATCAAGAACTGGTTAAGAAATAGAAGAGTAGAATGGAATAATCATATAAGCCGAATGACAACAAATAGAGTAGTAAAGACGGCAAGAGACGGTTAACCCATAGGAAAATGATCAGTAGGAAGACCACGAAAACGATGGAACGGCAACTTACTGGAGGCACATTGAAAAACAAACAGAGTCATGTCTATATAAAAAGAAGAAGAAGAAGATACACAGGATAATTATTAAAATAGCTGCAAGAAAGATAAAATAAATCAATCATATTAATGTAGAATAGCAGAGGACAGAGTGTTTGGAGAAAATAATGAATCATATTAATTAATGAGTCATATTAATATAGAATAGCAGAGGACAGAGGATTTGTCATAGCTTTGGACAAGTGCCCAATTGAAAAAATAACACAGGTAGTTAAAAAAAGACGGAACTCTAGAAAGAAAATAGAATAGATTTAAAAAAAATAAAAGCATAAACATGTCTTTTCCTACTTTTTTAATATTGAAAATACGTAAATAGAACATTGAATTAAAATGTTACCTTTGATATCTATGATAAACCTATGACCTAAACAGTGGCGCCGATGTATGTAGTTGAAATTGTTTACACTTATTTTAACTGTTTATTTTTTTATTATCTATAGATGAGTTGCGACCGATATCACAAACTTATTTATTTTCCACAAAGAGGCCCTTTAATACCTAAAATTATTACTATACAAATCTGATTCGAAATATCGTCAAAAAGTAATACACGGCATGTAAAATTTAAATTTTTAATAAAAAGTAAAAGATTAGGCATTACTTCTGTGGTTTAAAGAACGAGCCTTTACGAAGATTGAAGTACTAATAAGGCCACCGCAATCGGGCATATCCCGGGTAATGATTAATTAATTAATCGGCTAATTCTTCAGTCACCTCTTTAATATGATTTAATCAAATTGGTCATTTTTAGGACCCACTATTCTAATAACATATGTCTATAACTGTTAAGGGTATTTCTAAAGATCAAGAAACTTTACTTTACTTAAACTCATCAGACGTGACGTATGCGCTAAACACGAATCTGACTTATTTCTAGTGCAGGAAACACATATAGGGCCTAACCTAGGGTATTTGGTATACAGCTGATCGTTAAAACCACATTATAGATATAGACATGCTATTTCTGTCGAAAAAGAAGCAAAGAATAACTCTAAGAAGAGAGTTATTCTTATATTGTAGAGTAAGAAAGGACAAAACCAGTCAGCTGAGAGAACCTTTTAACGATGTTGAGCTTGAATCCACCATCTACATATTTAATGAAAAATAATACAACTACCGACATTGGGGATCTGAGCACAAAGCTTATTACGAAATCTGGACCAAAAACACTACAATGGCTGATGCGGATGATGAACAACTGTATTCAAATTATGGAGATACCCAAAGTCTAGAGACAAGCCAGAGTTGTTAACTTGCTTAAACCTGGCAAAAACTCCAAAGACTACAAAAACTATCGGCCAATATCTTTATTTTGTCAGCTATTCAAAATACTTTTGCACAAGATCGTTAATATGATATCACCGATATTAGAAGAAAAACTTAAATTGAAAGGCAAAAGTGGCTATAGATAGGGAAGATTATGTACATCACAAATACTAAATCAAAGACCAGTACGAAAAATATCGGGTATCAGGGGTGGTATTTTTCACTCTAAATGCAGCTTACGACACCCTAAAATTACAGAATATTTCTCCAAAAACTATATGATATCCCCTTACATAACAAACTCACTTATATTGTCCCGTATACCTACACAAGAGAAAATTTTTTGTATCACATAATGGTAAGAATAGCAGTTGAAGAACAGTCTCGCTTGGGGTAGCATAAAGGCACCTACACTGTATAACATATTTATTTTGAGATAACCTTGTATCGAGATATCATATTTAGTACACAAATAAGAGCAGAACTAAAATAATAAAAAAGATATTGCAGAAGATTGGATAAAATAAAAGTAGTTTTTATTAATCGGATGATTACATAAAACGTACAAAGACATACTCACGTAAACAAAATATATTACGAAATTTCTGTAATTAAAAAAAAACATCGAGTTCAGCATTGAACTAATAAAATTATATTAAATAAAAAAACAACATTATTTTTAAAAATGCAGAAAAAATAAAATTTTCTATGCAAGCGAACATTCCATTAAATAATAAGCCCAAATCCTTTTGTATCTATATACCTGTTTTTTAAAGAACCAGTTACCTTTTAGTACGTAGTTATACCAGGTAATACGATATCCTCTGTTACACAGTGTAATGCGTATGGCATTACACTGTCTACAAACAGTAGATAAAAATAGGGAGCCCATATAAACCGTTCACTGTATATGTTGAAAATATACGGTATAATCGCACAGTTGCTAAACTCTCAGAGCTTACTTAAACCGATAAACGTATCGTTGAAATATACAATGAAGAAGATCTGAACGACCCCTATAATATATACACGTGAACTAAACGATATACATTTATGATACATGGGTATTTACGGGCTCCAAAAAATTTTTACAAATTATTAAACTCTACATGTTGATGAATCGACAGAACCAATATTATGGAATGGTCAAGTGAGCTCCGTATATCGGTATCCACTTGACCACGGAGCTCAATTGAACCTGCATTTTAACATGGGCGGAGTCCACTTTATGCCGTAGATATATATATATACACTCGCGATCATAAAATCCGGGTCACCTTGAAAATTTCAAGTTTCTTGAATATTTTTGCATCTGGTGCAGTAATAACCTTTTTTTTAGGCTAATGTATTTTTTATTTGTCATCAATGTTTATTTTAAAAGAAAGAAAAAACGGTTTTTTTATTGTTTTTATGGAAAAACAGAAAACAAACCAAATTGTTGAAACAGACATACGAAAGAAAAAATGAAAAATACAGAACGTGGTAAAACATCGATGGAATTTCAATGACTAATATCGTGTATTGCCTCCCCTTGCTCTAATAACCTCTTGCAGATGATGGGGCATATTCTCAATTTTTCTCCGGATTACATGTTGTGATATGTTATTCCACTCTCTCACTAACAGATCCTTAAGCTCCTGTGCGTTGTTAGGAGGAGGTGTATGGATTTGAAAACGTTTTTTCAAATCGCCCCAGAGATGTTTGATGGGATTCAGATCCGGAGATCTAGCTAGCCAGGGTAACCTCGTAATTCCAACCTTGTCCAAGTATTGCATACTGATCCTGGCAACCTGCGATCGCACGTTGTCCTGCATAAAAACTGCGTCTTCTCCAAGCCCTGTCATGGTGGGCATAACATGTTCTTCCAAAATCTCCGTAATGTACCTTCGTGCAGTTAAGGACCCATTTTTGATGACGGGTAATTCTGTGCGGAAGTCGGAAGATACACCTCCCCAAGCCATGACCGAGCCTCCACCAAATGGCATTCTTGGAACAATGCAAGCTTGTGAAAATCGTTCACCAGTTCTCTTCCAAACTCTTATACGTCCATTGGATCCAGTTAGACTGAAACGGGATTCATCTGAGAATAACACTTTGCTCCAATCATTAATTCCCCAATGCGCGTATTGTCGAGCAAAAGCTAGTCGTGCAACTCGATGCGGACGGCCAAGTTGCGGTTCTGTAGCCATTACCCAAGAAGATAGTCCAGAAGAACGAAGTCTTCTCCTGACTGTTGCAACGCTAACATTGCAATTTCGTACTTCCTGTAGGCAATTTCGATGCATAACCGCAGCTGAAACACATACAGAGCCAGGTCGTCTGGTTAGCAAACTCGTCTTCTGACAGCGTTAAAGCACTCGTTGAAGCGTAGAAAGGCTTACGCCAACAGTTCTTGCGACTTGCCGTTGAGTGTGACCGTCTTCCACAAACGCAACAATGCGTGCCGTTTCAACAACAGTCAAGGCATTTTTGGCAAAAAATAAACAATAATAAACACTAATAATGACACTAATAAACACTAATGGTGGCAATAATAAACGTTTGTTTGTTGCGTTTGAACAGAAAGTCGAAGCACAAATGCGACATTTAAAACAAGCGGCAGTTACAGGTATCGTTCATTTTGGGAAGTGTATAGTTTTCCGCGAAATCGGCATTATTGAAATTCTTTATTACAACGGAAACCGCTAAGCCGACAAAAATTCTCAGTAACATGCATTAGTTTGTATTTGTGTTATTATTATTTACGATAAAGCTCGTTAAAAATGAAATAACGGCGATTTTCAAGGTGACCCGGATTTTATAATCGCGAGTATATATATATATATATATATATATATATATATATATATATATATATATATATATATATATATATATATATATATATATATATATATATATATATATATATATTTATATATATATATATATATATATATATATATATTTATATATATATATATATATATATATATATATATATATATATACATATACACAAGCAAAAAAAAGAACAATGGATAAGGTAAATCATTTTATTTCTGAGGTATGTTTAAAGTGTTCACCCAGAATGCAAGCTTTGCTAAAACCTGATATAGTAACTATATTTACTTAGTATAAACTCCAAACAACAGAGGATAATAATGTTTTTATGCCTGAAATGACAAACACAATTACAATCAACAGATTTTTTCACCAGTATGTCATCTTAAGATCAGTCATCCCATGTTATATCCCTATTATCAACAGAATAGGACAGATCCCCGTCGACACATTCAAATGTATTTATTCATAAAGGTCGATTCTCACTATACGTTCCGTTTACTTTCCATATCCGTGGCTTTCCATTTACATAAAATATTATTAAACACAAATCATATAGTATATGCCCACTTTCCGTTTCGTTTACCTACCATTCCCGAAGCCTCGCGTTCAAGATTACCGGCCACGTATTTTTTCTCCGACAAGCTGCGACGTGTCGGGTCTTCTTCTTCATGTGCCTTGTCCGTTCCGAACGTTGGCAATCAACATGGCTATTCTGACTTTGTTTACGGCAGATCTGAATAGTTCAGCAGATGATAATCCGAACCATTGCCGCAAGTTTTGGAGCCACGAGTGTCTTCTCCTCCCTGGACCCCTTCTGCTGTCTATTTTCCCTTGAACGATCAGTTGTACGGTACGGTATGGATAGTACGAATATTATTACATCGCGATTCAGTCGAAGTTGATGTTGATTGAAATTGATAGAACTTGTTAGGCAAAATAATGCCTTAAATGATTTTGGAAATAAAAAATATAGCGATAATTCAGTTAAAGACAATATTTGGTCAGCTATTGCTAAGGAACTCGATGCCACAGATAAGTAAATTTTAAATTATTTGCTTATTTGTTTATGTGTATAATGCAAAATATCAGCAACTGTGATACTGGATGTCTCAGAAAAAGTAATTTTTGTCTACACAACTGAATGTGGAAGTTGTTTCCATTCTAATTTAAAGTTCATTGAGAAAAATCAGACCTATTGTAAGCTTAGTATTAGGTTTATATGGGATTGAGCCACAATTGTTAGTGTAATGAAAATAACATGTCTAAATTATTAACTACTAACTATTTGACGTTTCGATTTCCACTCTGAAAATCGTTCTTAAAAACCTCGTTCTCTTTAACCAGTAGTTATTAATTAAACAATGTAATTTTCATTACACCAACAATTGTGTCTCAATCCCATATAAACATAATATTATTAAACATGCCACAAAAAAACAATTTCGGAAACTTGTTAGGTAGGTACTGCATAAAAATAACTACAACTTTTGATTCTTATATAATTTATTTATTTTTATTTTTAAATATTTAACACTAAGAAACTGCATTCAACCGCCAATCAACGGCTCCCACTACAGAATTAAAAAAATCTTTAAAAGCGTCTCTAATATTAAAAGCTGCAGTTGTCGCATTCCCGCCCTGTTGTGGCAAATTACGTACAAGAAACGTTTGTATTTGTTACCGGAGTTTGTGAAGGAATGTTATCATTTCTGATATACCTAATTATGTAAAATACACGTTGTGAAAACAATTTTGTCGGTATATTGTGGTTTTGTAATATGTAAAAATTTTAATGTGTAAATTTTTGGCCAAGTATACCGAAAGCATTTTCAGAACATCTTCCAGCACATGACAATCTATAATTAAAATTTTTTTCGTAATATCATCTTTTTGCTGACCCGAAGAATATGGTCTTAATAAATTTCTTTTTAAAGGAAACGCTTCATCTCCTACTGTAACCGTTTTAAAAGATTTAAAAGAAAATCATTATAATTTCGATTATTTTTTTTTAAATAAAACTACTAACCCCATCTATCTGTCAAGTACCTGTAGCCGACTCAAGGATTCTTCTGTAATTCCCAAATATATCCGGTAGATGAGCCTATTCATCAACTTGTCACTCACGCCCAATTTCAGAGAGCGCAAGACAGCGTCTCGCTCTTTTCTCTTAAGAACGTCCAACCGTTAAGACGTGTTTCCGAAGTGGGTCTCATTTAGAGGTGAGCTAAGAAATCCTTTTTTTGTCCATATTTCAGATAGATATTTATTTTTAGACCCTTATTAGAGAGGCTATAATGCTGATATATTTCTGATACATGTCTCAAGATAATATTGGTATGGAGTTATTCCAAATCCTGGTCCAATAGCCATATTTTTTTATGGAATACCTAACCCCTCTTATCTAGGATGGTGGTGGATTGATATAGGATGTAGCCGAATCAATGGTTTTATTTGGTTGACTGATTAAATAAGAAAAGAAACAGAGCAGATTCAGGTTGTACCAATTTTTATTATACCTACTTTCAAGAAAACGGGAAATGATTATGAACTTAAAGAATGAAAATATAGTGAAGTGTTTTACTTTTATTTAAAGGTTTAATTTCTCTATTATTCCTAGTTGATAAATAACTATATTATTTTCAATGTAAACAAATTTCGAAAATTGGGGTTAATATATATATATATATATATATATATATATATATATATATATATATATATATATATGTATATATATATTCATTTTCTTTATAACTAATTCTTAATTTAATACGATACAAAGCTTTTTTGTTTATGATAATGTAAACATAAAATGGTATTTTGGTATCCCTTTGGGATGACATAACTTTTAATGTTTTCTTTTTGTTCATTACTAAGAAATAATAAAGTATAGTTTTCTTGTAAACCTTCGATAAATCTTAATTTTTTCTTTGCTCGTCCCCTTCGAGGATAAACCAGGGGTGGCGTCCAATAATAAATTATAATTTCATATTATCTAATTGTGTTTGGATTTAAGATACGATATAGTTTCTATATGTTTACAAAAACCCCGCCCAATTCTCTTCGACAGTGAGCGATTCTGGCCTTGCATATATCATTGTAGTACGAAGTGCTACACTACCATAACGTAAGGCATGAGCTGATCTGAGCCTGGAAACTTTTTTAGGTCAGGAATATTTAAATCACCATTTTCTAAAGATTTTCCTAAATTAGAATGCGCAAAAATACCTCCGTCTACTTTTTTACCATACGATCCGATATCAACAGCTATAAAATTGTATCGAACGTCAACTAATGCTAAAAGAACAATCGAAAAAGTTTTTTTATAATTAAAAAACTGAGAGCCGGAATTGGCAGGAGCTTTTATTACAACGTGTTTCCCATCAATTGCACCTAAACAGTTAGGAAAATTCCAAATATTCCAATAGTCGTTTGCAAACCTTCTCCAGTCATCAGTTGTTAGTGGTGGCATTGTTTTCCGCAACATAGTTTGGATTATTGCTTCACAAACTTCTTTAACAATTGAACATACTGTTGAATGTCCCAATCTTTAGCTGAATGCTATAAAATTGAAAGGAATCTCCAGTTGCCAAAAACCTGAAACAGAAAGTATATACTAAAACGCTCATAAATAAATAACACTAAATATTGTCATTTGTAGAGTCTGCATGTATCTGAATGTCTGCAAGATGGTATCAGCTTCGAGATCAATGGAGAAAAATAAAGATCAAATAAAGAAATGGCGGTATGACATTAAAATGAGTTTTTTAGAACCATATGTACGTCAAAGAGATACAGTAAGTAATATCGAAGATTCTTTAACTGGTACAAGTCAAATGAATTCGTCACGGCAAATAGAAAATAATAATAATAGTGAAGACACGGCCGAAACAGCGCAAGATACTCCATTAACATCCAGAGATGAAAATGAATCAATTCCAATAACTTTCAAATCAAATTTTACAAACGCAAGGTCAACCATCAGCTCCATACAGCCAATCATTTTTACATCAAAATGGTGGTGGACAGGGTGCTTCCCCAATGATGCCTACCCCGTATATACCTCCATCAACATCCCAACCATCAACTTAGGCATTTTTACATCAAAATGATGGTGGACAGGCTGCTAACCCAATGATGCCTGCGTCTTATATACCTCCATTATCACCCTCATCTTGAACTTCGGTAGGGTCTTATCTCGCAACATACTTTTATGATGAGGATAACTCATGTTAATTGTTGTTAACAGTTGTGTATAATAATTTGTAAAACTATTATTATAAAAAATAATAAACTTACTTTAAACAAACACACAGTTTTTGCTTTGCTTTAATCGATTCCCTGAATCTAGTATCCTTTCTTGTTATTAGTTCTTCAATAGACGAAAGTAATTCGAAGAACTTGAATTTTGCATTAGAAAATATTCAAAGAATTTAGTATCGTCATCCATAAGTTCTTTAAACAAAGTTATGTATTCTCCTTCAGTATTTCTATGTTTCAACATATTGTTACGATAGATGGTGACGTGTCGTATGACTCAGAACGGTAAACATGTTTATCACTAATATGCTTATTCATTCGACTATTTTCTAGGTAATGCCTACCAGACAACACCCTTTGTTATAAAAACAACAGTTCGAAACTTCTGGAGGCCAGCCGATGTGAAAACCAGTTTACCGTTACGATTTTCGCCGCTCAGTCTGGTCGAGAGGATTGTCGATTTTTCGAGATAACGGCAGTTTATGTATATAATGAAACATTTTATATAGAGGAACAGTTAGTTTTGAAGATTCGCGGTCGTGATTTAATTGTGGCGTTCGGATACATAAAGTATGTAATTATTAATCAAATAAATTAAAATTAAATAAAGACATAACAATTAATAAATTTACTACAAGTGGTGTCAGAAGTGGGATAAGTGGAAATTGTGAAAATGACGACGATTTATGAGCTCACAGTGACGAATTTAAGAAGACATCTCAAGGATAGAGAATTAGCTTCTACCGGAAAAAAGGCTGAGTTGGTCCAACTACTAAAGAACGCTTTGCTCTGGATTGGACCCAGAGACTTATATATTTGAAGATGCTGTCCTCTCGTCGATTTCGAAAGTTTCTGGTGACATCGCATCATTAGAGAACAAAGTTTCTGGTGACATCGCAACATTAGAGAACAAAGTTTCTGGTGACATCGCATCATTAGAGAACAAAGTTTCTGGCGATATTTCGAAAGTTTCTGGTGATGTGGCCAAAGTTTCGGGTGACATCGCATCATTAGAGAACAAAGTTTCTGGCAATATTTCGAAAGTTTCCGGCGACATCGCTTCTTTAGAAAACAAAGTTTCTAACGAGATTTCTTCTCTGGAAAGCAAAGTTTCTGCTAACATATCTAAAGTCTTTTCTGAGATGTCTGCTCTTGACGATAGAGTGTCTTCGTTAAAAAACCAAGTTGCTGCCGATATGTTGGCCTTCGAAGAAAAGATTAAAGAGATGGAAAGAAAGATGGAGGAAACAGGGACAGCAGAGAGAGGAAACAATCCAATTACAATGGAGACAAAAGAAGAAGAGACGAAATGTAAGTTGGAAACACAGCCGAAATTTGAAGGAAGTGGAGGTTCTGTTCATGTGAAAGTCCCAACTTTCGACGGAAAATCGTCATGGAACAACTACATGAAACAGTTCGAATCAGCCGCAAGAGCGAATGGATGGTCTGAAAAAAAAAAGGCTGTAAACCTGACTATCGCTCTTCGAGGAGATGCCTTAGATGTGCTTCAGACCATAGCCGTAGAGGAGACCGATGATTTCGAACAACTCAAGAAGAGGTTAAATATGCGATATGGCCATGAACATTTGGAGCATGTATATCAGTCGCAGCTTAAAAATCGTAGACAGAAGAAAGATGAGGCTCTTCAAGAATATGAGGTAGAGATTGCCAGATTAGTACGATACGCTTATCCAACAGCTCCCGAAGACATGATGGAAAAATTTTCCGTTCAAACGTTTATTGATGGTCTTCGTGATCATGAAATGCAGAGAACACTGCGATTAGCTCGTCACAAGACGCTGGTTGATGTCTTATCCGTCGCGCTCGAATACGAGTCAGCTACGCAGGCCTCTGGCGGGTACAGTAAAGTTAGGAATGTAAAAGAGGAAGGAGATGAAGATAAACTTGACCAGCTCGTTAATATGATAAAAAGCATGACATACAAGAAAACGAAGACCATCAGATGCTGGAATTGTGACGAAATAGGACACGTACGAAGCTCCTGTAAGCACCCTAGGTACGACGCAAATCAAGAAACTCACCATCAGGAAAACTAGAACGGGTCGGCCTTAGGGGGCAGCTTCGACCCAGAACTTTTCCAAAGACCCTCTCATAGTAATAGCTTCTTTGAAATGTCGTGAAGATAGTGTATATGTAGATGGAGAAATAAATGGTAAAAAGCATACGTTGTTGGTGGATACCAGAGCGACCAGAACCATTATACGCCCGACAGTTATAAACAGCCGTAAGAAACTGTTACCAACGAGGTTGCGAGTTCGGACCGCTACAGGTGAAAATGCCAACATTCATGGAGAAATCCAGGTACAATTGGAAATTGGAGCAGAAAAGTTTGTCCATACTGTTATAGTTGCTGACATCGAAGAGGATGTTATATTAGGAATGGACGTAATGAATATGCATGGATTCCAATTGGATTTTAAGAATAAGGTAATCAAAGTTGGCAACGAGGAGGTATTTCTCCATCCACATAATGACAACACTGTGCAAGCAGCCATTAAAGAAGATACAGTCGTGCCTGCGAGAAGCGAAACGATCATAGTAGCGCGGCTACAGGGAATTGTGGACGAAGGGAGACCTGTTATGATGGAGCCTTGGAACCACGACGATGAGGTTGGCCGTGGAATCGTAATTGGAAAGGAATTTGTGACTTCGGCTAAGGAAATTCCTGTGAGACTTATCAATCTCAACGACTACCCAGTGACCATCAAGAAAGAGACAAAAGTAGGAATTTGTGTACCTGTGACATCCATAATCCGTCAGGCGACAACATCTGATAATTCCAACGACAAATTCGACCAAATGGTTGCAGTTGCAGGACAGTCTCTAAATCAGATGGAGAAAAGGAAATTAAGGGAATTTCTTCGGCAGTATCGTGATATTTTCGTACCGAAAGGAGGAAAGACGGGAAGAACTACCGTTGTTAAGCATAAAATTGATAATGGTAATCAAATAGCTCGACAATTACCACAGGCGAAAAGAGAGGAAGCTGAAACGATTGTTCAGGAAATGAAGAAAGACGGGGTGATAGAACCTTCTACGAGCCCATGGGTCTCTCCGGTGGTCCTGGTTAAGAAGAAAGACGGAACGACGAGGTTCTGTGTGGATTACCGTTTGCTGAACAACGTTACCAAGAAAGATAGTTACCCTCTGCCTCGGATCGATGACACATTGGACACATTGGCTGGAAGTAAATTGTTTTCTACTTTGGATTTGAAGTCTAGATACTGGCAGGTAGAAATGGAGCCAGTAGATAAAGAAAAGACAGCCTTCACCACAGGATCTGGAATGTGGCAATTCAACGTTATGCCATTTGGACTCTGTAATGCTCCTGCGACATTTGAGAGGCTTATGGAAAATGTGTTGAGAGGGTTATCTTGGAAAACATGCCTGGTTTATTTAGATGACATAATCGTCTTGGGGGAGACATTCGAAGAACATTTGAAGAATTTAGAAAACGTTTTTATTCGACTTAAAACTGCCCAATTGATGTTAAACCCCAAAAAGTGCCAGCTATTTTAAGGTAAAGTCAATTATCGGGGTCATATAGTCAGTAAAGAAGGAGTGGCCGTGGATATGGGAAAAATTGATTCCATTAAAGAATGGCCAGTACCAACGGACAAACATCAAGTTAGAAGTTTACTACCGAAGTTCTTGGACTACGGAAGGTTTATTAAGAAGTTTGCAGATATCGCTAAGCCATTAACGCGACTTACAGAGGAAGCAAGAGAATACCGCTGGGATACAGACTGCCAAAATGCCTTTGAGACCTTAAAAAAGCATTTAATAACAGCACCAATTTTAGGGTATCCACTGCCAGAAGGAGAGTTCATCTTAGATACGGATGCAAGTAATGTGGGAATTGGAGGAGTGCTGTCTCAGATTCAAGGAGGACAGGAACGAGTCCTCGGATATTTTAGTAAAGTTCTTTCAAAACCTGAGCGGAATTATTGCGTCACGAGAAGAGAACTTCTAGCAGTAGTTAAATCAGTAGAGCACTTCTATCAATATCTCTATGGCAGAAAGTTTCTAATCCGAACCGACCATGCCGCCCTTAAGTGGTTGATGCAGTTTAAGAATCCAGAGGGTCAGATAGCCAGGTGGATCGAACGACTCCAAGAATACGATTTTAAGATTGAGCACCGGGTCGGAGTTAGCCACACAAACGCTGATTCTCTTTCCAGAAGGCCATGCCCAGCAGAGTGTTCCCACTGCAACAAAACGGAATCCAAGGAAGCAGCAGTGCTAAGAACGACGATGGTCAACGACGACTGGAGGCCTACTAAGATAAGGGAAGAACAAGAGAGAGATCCAGTTGTACAGAAAATTCTAAAATAGAAAGAGGAAAACCGTCGACCACCTTGGCAAGACATATCAAACCTATGCTCAGTAGTTAAGACGTATTGGGCCCAGTGGGACTCATTTATCATCGAAGATGGCTTGCTCAAACGAGTCCTAGAAAATGATGACGATTCAGAGAAGAGAAGACAGTTGGTGATCCCAAAGAGCAGAATAGCCGAAGTACTTCGTCAGTTACACGACAGTCCATCAGGAGGGCATTTTGGTGTAAATAAAACCCTTCAGCGAATTCGGGAACGGTTTTATTGGATGAACAGTTCCGACGACGTAAAAGACTGGTGTAAGAAATGTACTATTTGTGCTGCGAGTAACGGGCCTTACCGAAAAAGGAGAGCTCCTATGAGACAATATAATGTTGGAAGCCCGTTTGAAAGAATAGCTTTGGACATCGCTGGGTCATTTCCAGAAAGTGAAAATGGAGGCAAGTACATGTTGGTAGTAATGGCTTACTTTACTAAGTGGGTCGAGATTTACGCACTTCCAGACCAGAAGGCCGCCACCGTTGCAGATAAGTTGATCCAAGAATATATCAGCCGATTTGGAGTGCCTTTGGAGATCCATAGTGACCAAGGCAGGAACTTCGAAAGCGATCTATTCCAAGGAATATGTGATAGACTAGGCATGAAGAAAACAAGAACTACAGCATATCATCCGCAATCTGATGGTATGGTACAACGGATGAATAGGACAGTTGGCAAGTATTTGACAAAGATGGTGTCCGATCATCAGCGAGACTGGGACCAATATCTTCCGTTCTTCACAATGGCCTACAGATCTGCTGTTAACGAATCAACAGGCCAGAGTCCTATTCGGACGCGAAATACGACTACCTTGTGATCTAGAGTTTGGGTGTCGACCTGGAGAAGACGTAGCAGGTGAAGATTATGTGATCGAATTACAAAGAAGAATGGACGATGTACATGAGTTGGTCCGTTCCCACCTTCAGATCGCTAGCGACAGAATGAAGAAACGGTACGATACACAAGCCGAAAAGGGTTGCTTTAAGAAGAACGACAAAGTATGGCTGTATAATCCCAAGAAACGAAAAGGTTGTTCTCCCAAATTGCAGCAGTTTTGGGAAGGCCCATACTTAATTATGGAGAAGATCAACGATGTCATCTACCGAATAAGCAAGATTCCGAGGGGAAAGCCGATGATAGTACACCATAACCGACTGGCGTCTTTCGAAGGTGACCACGACGTAGATGAAGAAGTGGAAGTAAACCAAGTCCAAGATGTGTCTGACCTCACGTTTGAGGAATTCATGGGTGCCTATGGAGGTACCAGTAAAGCAAGATATGGTGTTACCACTGAAGAAAAGCAAGATCTACTCGCGCTCCCCGATGACTACTCGCTGGCCCTTACCATCCCGGCCAGTATCAAAGACGCACCAGGGTTGGCATCCGTCTTTCGAAGGAAGTTTGGTCGAGTTGCAGAACTTCAATGCCAAGTGCCAGCTCCCGGTAAAACCTTGAAACTTCAAGAAACATCACGTTACCTTTTCTACCTGGTAACAAAAGACACTGCCCGTGACCAACCTACGTACCGAGATGTATGGGAAGCCTTACTTCAATTGAGAGAGCACGTACTAGAGTCTGACGTGCAAAAGTTAGCCATGCCAAAGTAAGAGTGCCGCCAATTAGATTGGAGGGTTATCCGAAGTATGGTGGAGGAGATCTTTAAAGACACCGAAGTCCAGGTGATAGTCTGTTGCAATCCGCATAGTTACTGGTGCGGAGAGAAAACCGTCCCTTGTCATTGTTATACAACTGGAAGTTGTAAAAGAGGGTCCAGTTGCCGATACCTGCATACCGTTCCAGTTCCAGTCCCGACAAGGTTCCAGGAGGAACCCTCTTTTAAGAGGGGGGCAATGTTACGATAGATGGTGACGTGTCGTATGACTCAGAACGGTAAACATGTTTATCACGAATATGCTTATTCATTCGAGTATTTTCTAGGTAATGACTACCTGACAACACCCTTTGTTATAAAAACAACAGTTCGAAACTTCTGAAGGCCAGCCGATGTGAAAACCAGTTTACCATTACGATTTTCGCCGCTCAGTCTGGTCGAGAGGATTGTCGATTTTTCGAGATAGCGGCAGTTTATGTATATAATGAAACATTTTATATGGAGGAACAGTTAGTTTTGAAGATTCGCGGTCGCGATTTAATTGTAGCGTTCGGATACATAAAGTATGTAATTATTAATCAAATAAATTGTTGATATAAATTATCGTGCTTTTTAATAAATTAAAATAAGAACAATATAATAAATTATAAATTAAATAAAGACATAACAATTAATAAATTTACTACAATATTATGTATCCAATATTTCCGTTTCCTTTTTTTATTTAAATTATTTTCTTCATCCAATATAATAGCTGTTATTATTAAATTTTCTTCAGACCACATTTTATCGAGCAGGAAAAAACACGCTTATTTATGTCAAAAACTTGGAATAAAATGTTACCACACTGAACGTAGACGAAAAGTAAACGCGACTACTGAGAATGGTGGTTAAAATAATGGGCGGTATATGGAACGGGTATGGAAAGTAAACGGAGCGTATAGTGAGAATCGACCTCAAATTGGAAAAAAGTTGTACAGTCAGCCAAGACCCACCCAGGGTTGTAGCGCTACGTGATGATAATGAATGATGATATATATATATATATATATATATATATATATATATATATATATATATATATATATATATATATATGAAGTAACAAGAAGTCCAGAGACCTCTCTCTGATAGTAAATTAGGTGAACCGCAAATTCAAAGCCTCTTACTAGAGACTTTTAACGACGCTAGAAGTCCTTTTACTTCAACATGCATCTACGATTCACCTTTGAAAATTACTATCTTTTTCGCTCTTTACGTAGAGAAAGACGTTTAAATGAAAGTAAAAGATTGCATTTCATTTCAATCGGAACTCCACCATTGCTCTACACGTGTTTCGAGTTATTCAACTCATCATCAGGAGCACTTGTGGAAGTTCAACTGAAATGAAATGCAGTCTAGTATTTGGTCATTATAACCAAAATAACAGCCAGATACGCTAGCGGCGACATCTATACGAAGTAACAAGAAGTCTAGAGACCGTCCAGAGGTCTGATATGTTTTGTATTATTTATTAAATGTTCATAATTATTTTACACTTTTGTATTTCAAAATAATAATCTCAATAAATCACTGTATGCCCGAGAACTAACTATAATTTTGAAATGCGTTTGTGTCATGTCTAATTGGCAAATATTTTACGTGTTTGGTTCAGACGCTGGTGTATGTGAGTTCGAATCCCAATATGAATTTCCTTTTTTATTTTTGAAATATTTAAAAACCCCACGTTAATTTTATTAAATATATGTAATATACGCAAAAATGCTAAATTTTAAAATAAAATGAAAATTCACAACATAATCCGAGTTGTTGGTTTTTGAAGTTATACTTCTAGACGCGCGTTCGAAATTTGCACGGGAGTGAATCGGAAATTTGTACGGGAGTAACAAGACTCGTTAGGCATGTTAAATTATAAATTAAAACTTTTAAATATCTCAAGAAAGTTCAAATGTGTACTTATATACACAACAAACAACAATTAAATATTGTATTTATCAATGTCAGATAAAGTCAGTTGTATCACCAAACAATTTAATATTGTTATCATGGTAAATTAAACATATGCGTAAGTAAGTTACGTATATTGTCATTTTTAAATACTTATGAATATTTCATTTTAATTAAATTTGCATTAATATTATTATCATGGTAAATTAAACATATGGGTAAGTAAGTTATGTATACTTATTGTCATTTTTAAATACTGATGAATATTATTTATTTAATATTTTAGTATTTTTAGAATCGGAAACATTTATTTGTTATTATTTCCACTGATTGATTACTTTATTTTTAATTATTAGCGTACTTATTTATATACAATGGTATATTAAATTAATATTAAGTATATTGTTTCTTTTGTAAACAACTAACCTAAATTTGTTTTAATGGAATCTTAGGTTAGAGTTTTAAAATATTCGAACTATAATCCTAATACACATCACCTAATTAGCCGTCATCGTCTAGTGGACTAGTTGTTCGGATCCCACGTTGTGGCCGTGGTAACCCAGGTTCGAATTCTGGTCACGGCAATGTGCTAACATGTCACAGTGAGGCAATTTTTTGTTTTTTTTTGTTAAAAAATATTTAAAAATATGAATTACTGTGTTTCAAACAATAAAATGTATTTTAAACAAATTTTTACAAACAGGTGTATATAAAAAATACTCTAACCCGCTCCAAAAAAATTTGTTTTGAAAAATTATTGTTGGAAACAAAAAGTTCGATAATAGGTTAGGATTAAAAATGATACTTTTGTTTATCTATATAAAAATAACGATTTTACAAATTTTTAATGGAGTTTAGAATAAAAATTTTACAACAGCGATTCATTGCTCAGTTTTTGAAGTTATATGCGTATATTAAACATATGAGTAAGTAAGTTATGTATATTGTCATTTTTAAAAACATGACTATTGCATTTTAATTTGTATTGTATTATTATATTGAATTATGTTGCAGTGTATTGTATTGTATTTGTATATTAATAACAAAATAAACAATGAATTTTACTGCAGAGTTAGTATTTGAAAAAAATTTTTTTTGCATTCAATTCCTTTCATGCATATATGAAAATAAAAATATACATTTTCATCAAAATATTATTATATTTTAATGAAATCCTCCTATTAGAAGTCAAATGTTATTTATATACAGCAAACGATGCACGATATACCAATATACCTAATTCTGTTTCTCTTTCTGCTCTCTCTTACCTATAGCATATATAATGATTGTGCAGATTGACTCCCATAAAAATTTGTAATGGCGAACGCGTGTATAGAAGTCTAACTTCTACCACACCCGTTTTTTTTTATTTGATATAATTTTATTAGTTCAATGCCTGAAAGAATGGATAAGATGTTTGATCTCATAATGTCTCTGATATCTAAGCTTAACTTTCAACACTAAACCAAAGATGTGCTGTTGGAATGCCAATGGCTTAACCACTCATTTCCACGAAGTTAAAGCATTTATCTACTATCATAATCTAGATGTTATGTTTATTTCCGAAGCACACATTACTATATATATATATATAAATATATATATAAATAATAATAATATATATAAATATATATATATATATATATATATATATATAATAAGAGCCATTTCCATATTCCCAAATATTCAACATATGTAACTCAACATCCATTAGGTAAAGCCCACGGAGGTACGGCAATTATTATAAGAAATAACATTAAGCATCATGAAACAAATAAAATTAGTAAAGTTAACATCCAAGCCACATCAGTGTCGATCGAAGATTCACAAGGCTCGATTATTCTATCTGCTGTTTACTGTCCACCGAATAAAATAAAGCTGATCATTTTACTGAATACTTTAAGATGCTAGGACACCGTTTCATTTCTGCTGGAGATTATAATGCCAAACATCATAAATGGAGTTCCAGAATCGTAACCTCACGTGGACGAGAATTATTAAATAGTATTAATGAGAATCACTTAATTCCCTTCTCTACTGGAGAGCCTACGTATTGGCCTACTGATAGACAAAAAATTTCTGATCTTATTGATTTTGCCATAGTAAAAGGAATATCACATACCTACCTCCAAATTTGTCCTTCATTTGACCTCTCATCAGATCATTCCCCTTTCTTCATAGATCTACAAAGCCAAATTCATAACTGTTTTAAGTATTTAACACTTTCTAATAAAAGAACAAACTGGAACAGATATAGAGAAGAAATAAAAACATCCATCAATCTAAACTTGCCTCTTAAAAGTGATAGTGACATAGAAAATGCGATTGCTCACTTAACTACAGTTATTCAGCAAGCTGCTTGGACGTCCACCCCAGAAATTTATTAAAAACACAACTCCGAGTCCTATCCTGCACACATAAATACACTCATATTGAAAAAAAGAAAACTGCGAAAGATATGGCAGCTCACTAGGCATCCAGAAGATAAAGCAAATCTGAATAGAGCTTGCAGACTACTCAAAAGAAAACTGATCAAACATAAAGATAATGGAATCAACAAATATTTAAAGAACCTCTCACCTGCAGATGATACAAACTATTCGCTGTGGAAACTAACAAAAAAACTTAAACACAACGAACAAATGAATATGCCAATCAGGAAACAAAATGGCACTTTGGCTAAAACTGACCTAGATAAAGCATATACTTTTGCAAATCATCTATGCGAGGTATTTTGCATTGCAAAGTCTCAGTTGAAGAAGAGCAAGCTATCCATGAAGTCGTAAATGCACCATATCAAATGGCTCCACCTATTAAACCTGTTAAGAAATCTGAAATCAAAGAAATAATTGATAACCTGGAAATTAAAAAGTCACCTGGATATGACTTAATATCTAGTTTAATACTAAAAAATCTACCCAACGAAGGCGTAAGTTTAATTACTTATATATTTAATTCAATATTAAAAACAGGTTATTTTCCACTCCAATGGAAAGTTGCTCAAATTGTTCTTATTCCAAAACCTAATAAGGATCACACGGAAGTATCTTCATACCACCCAATTAGCTTGTTGCCTATTATATCCAAAGTATTTGAACGGCTTTTTCTGAGAAGACTGGAGCTTATTTTATATGACAGTAATGTTTTACCGAATTATCAGTTTGGGTTTAGGAAACAACATGGTACTATCGAGCAAATTCATAGGGTGGTAAAGATTATCAGAAATTCGCTCGAACAAAAAAATTACTGTACTGCTGCATTTCTAGATGTCTCTCAAGCATTCGACAAAGTCTTATCTCCAAAATTAAATTTATATTTCTTCATCCCATAAGTTCACTTTTAAGATCCTTCTGACAGATCGATTCTTTCAAGTCAAAAGAGGTGGGGAAATCAGTAACCTGTTTCCAATTTGTCCCGGAGTTCCACAAGGAAGCATACTAGGACCCACTCTCTACTTAATATACACATCAGATCTCCCAACGACGACCAATACAATAATCGCTACATATGCCGATGACACAGTTATCATGGCTTCAAATTCTACAGCAGCTGAAGCAGCCCAGGTATTACAAAATCACCTACTTAAACTAGAGAGCTGGTTTAAGCTGTGGCGAGTACAAGTTAACCGTTTAAAATCAACACAAATAACGTTTACTTTAAAAAAAGGTGTCGCGCCACCAGTTTCTATAAACAACACTCCACTACCAGTTAATACCGTCGTTAAATACTTAGGAATCCATTTGGATAGCAAACTTAATTGGGGCATCCACATCTGGAAAAAAACGCCTTCAACTCAGCTTAATCTACAAGAAAATGTATTGGTACATGAGTCAAAAATCAAATCTTAGCCTGGAGAACAAACTTGATATATAAATGTATTTTAAAACCGGTATGGCAATATGCAACACAAATCTGGGGTACAGCAAGTAATACCAACATACCAAAACTTCAACGTTTCCAATCGAAAGTACTGCGCCAGATCTGTAATGCCCCTTGGTATATCACGAACCACAGATTACACCACGATTTACAGCTACCAACAGTTTGCGAAGCAATATCTGCTGTAAACTCTGTATACAAGACCAGACTATCCTGCCATCCAAATCCGCTGGCCACGGATCTGCTCAACATTTCACACGTAAGAAGATTAAAACGACCAGACCCTTTGGATCTCTAGTAAATCAGGAGAAATGGAGCATAGTGTCATAGTGTGGTGAAATAACAAGTTTCTATTATGGTGTTTTCTAAATCTTTCCTTAATTTGTGTTTTTTAGCCTTGTAATACTCATATGTGTGTCAGTGATGTTTATCTGTATTAAACTCTGTTTGTTAAGTGAAAGTTTAAATTAATTGTTTGTAACGATAAGACTACCAAAGGGAATTTGGTACCAGAAATCGTCTATACCTTGCCTAGCTCAGTATCTCAAGGGTGAGTTCGTCTTGTCTTAAACTAGGGATTGAACCTGAGTTCTCAGTTGATAGCAAATAAGACAAATTTTAACCAAACATATTTATTTAAATGAATAAAAAAACAATAATTAACCCTTCCAAAGCTTAACAGTTAATAAGTGTTACTTATTGCTTCGATGGGCTGCTTGTGTGTTCTAGCTGTTGGGTCCTCCAATTAGAAGTTGTGGCTTCTGGAGAGCTGCAGTCACACGTGGCTGTATGTCCTGATGAGTAAAATTGAATGTGGCCAATCAATTCGATCTGGTCAATTAAGTTGTTGATAAACCAATATTTCCAATAAATCCAATAAATTCAATGAATCCAATAAAATGTCCAATAAACCAATAAACTCAAGAGAATTTGTAGACCATAAAAATGAGTCTTATAATAATTTTTGCCTTCTTTTATAAATTTCAAAAAGAGGCAAAAAATAATCCCACTACAGAAAAGTTGTTTGACAGAAAGTGGGAGACTGAATGAAGTTAGCACAGATGTCATAGGATGTTGCTATAGATATCACGAAACTAGCTTGTCTGTCAACACGGAACAGAATAGTCTGCCGAACAAAAAGTGAGAGGGCGAATATTTATTCTACAGGACAGAAAGAGAGAGAAAATAAAGATAGAGGAAGAAAAGAAAAAAAAACATAGGGCGCCAACTATTTTCAGTAATAGCTCTAGAATGCTTTATTATAGTCAATAAAACATGCGTATATATCTTGATTGACGTCCAGGCATCTTTGTATTAGTATATTAAGTGAAAAAAGAGTATCTTTCATTGATCATAATGTAGTCTATCTGGTTCCTGACTACTTTCTCCGATGTATCTGCGGGCGATCGCCATGTATTCAGTCGTCTGTTTGGTAACATGAAAAATGTGTTTGTAATAATAACGTTCTGCTCTTGACAGAATTGTAACAGACGGTCTCCTCCCTCGTTTCGATTTCCCAGACCATAGTTTCCTATACACTTTCCGCTTTGTCCCTTTCCAATCTTTGCATTGAGATCACCTAGGACTATCGTGATTTCTCTTGTTTTCGTTATTCTAACTGCCTCTTCGATATCTCGGTAAAATCCTATCTATGGATGTGCTTAATCTCTATCAATTATGTATCAATATTTAGAGTCCTTTTTTATTTGTTTTTGTCATTGTCCATGATTCTCATCCATACGTTAAAATAGGTCTAAAGCTTGTATTATGCTCTTAATTCCTTCAGTGGCATTATTACCAACTGCGATTATTGTTCCAAGATATTTAAAGTCTTCCATACTTTCGAAATTGTAGTTGTTGACTTTAATGTTCTATCTAGATTTACTAAATCGGTCTCTTCTGTTTATGCGCTTGTATTTGGTTTTCACTTCGTTGATTTTACTTGAAACTTTTTTCGTGCTCTCTGGACTTTGTTGAGTATGTCGTTTACATATCTATAGATGTAGATCTAATCATCAGCATAACTAGGAGCTGTTTTGTACCTTGGACCGTTAATGGATTACATGTTAAATGGACGTTATTTCTGGACGAAAATTCTAAAATAGAAAGAGGAAAACCGTCGACCACCTTGGCAAGACATATCAAACCTATGCTCAGTAGTTAAGACGTATTGGGCCCAGTGGGACTCATTTATCATCGAAGATGGCTTGCTCAAACGAGTCCTAGAAAATGATGACGATTCAGAGAAGAGAAGACAGTTGGTGATCCCAAAGAGCAGAATAGCCGAAGTACTTCGTCAGTTACACGACAGTCCATCAGGAGGGCATTTTGGTGTAAATAAAACCCTTCAGCGAATTCGGGAACGGTTTTATTGGATGAACAGTTCCGACGACGTAAAAGACTGGTGTAAGAAATGTACTATTTGTGCTGCGAGTAACGGGCCTTACCGAAAAAGGAGAGCTCCTATGAGACAATATAATGTTGGAAGCCCGTTTGAAAGAATAGCTTTGGACATCGCTGGGTCATTTCCAGAAAGTGAAAATGGAGGCAAGTACATGTTGGTAGTAATGGCTTACTTTACTAAGTGGGTCGAGATTTACGCACTTCCAGACCAGAAGGCCGCCACCGTTGCAGATAAGTTGATCCAAGAATATATCAGCCGATTTGGAGTGCCTTTGGAGATCCATAGTGACCAAGGCAGGAACTTCGAAAGCGATCTATTCCAAGGAATATGTGATAGACTAGGCATGAAGAAAACAAGAACTACAGCATATCATCCGCAATCTGATGGTATGGTACAACGGATGAATAGGACAGTTGGCAAGTATTTGACAAAGATGGTGTCCGATCATCAGCGAGACTGGGACCAATATCTTCCGTTCTTCACAATGGCCTACAGATCTGCTGTTAACGAATCAACAGGCCAGAGTCCTATTCGGACGCGAAATACGACTACCTTGTGATCTAGAGTTTGGGTGTCGACCTGGAGAAGACGTAGCAGGTGAAGATTATGTGATCGAATTACAAAGAAGAATGGACGATGTACATGAGTTGGTCCGTTCCCACCTTCAGATCGCTAGCGACAGAATGAAGAAACGGTACGATACACAAGCCGAAAAGGGTTGCTTTAAGAAGAACGACAAAGTATGGCTGTATAATCCCAAGAAACGAAAAGGTTGTTCTCCCAAATTGCAGCAGTTTTGGGAAGGCCCATACTTAATTATGGAGAAGATCAACGATGTCATCTACCGAATAAGCAAGATTCCGAGGGGAAAGCCGATGATAGTACACCATAACCGACTGGCGTCTTTCGAAGGTGACCACGACGTAGATGAAGAAGTGGAAGTAAACCAAGTCCAAGATGTGTCTGACCTCACGTTTGAGGAATTCATGGGTGCCTATGGAGGTACCAGTAAAGCAAGATATGGTGTTACCACTGAAGAAAAGCAAGATCTACTCGCGCTCCCCGATGACTACTCGCTGGCCCTTACCATCCCGGCCAGTATCAAAGACGCACCAGGGTTGGCATCCGTCTTTCGAAGGAAGTTTGGTCGAGTTGCAGAACTTCAATGCCAAGTGCCAGCTCCCGGTAAAACCTTGAAACTTCAAGAAACATCACGTTACCTTTTCTACCTGGTAACAAAAGACACTGCCCGTGACCAACCTACGTACCGAGATGTATGGGAAGCCTTACTTCAATTGAGAGAGCACGTACTAGAGTCTGACGTGCAAAAGTTAGCCATGCCAAAGTAAGAGTGCCGCCAATTAGATTGGAGGGTTATCCGAAGTATGGTGGAGGAGATCTTTAAAGACACCGAAGTCCAGGTGATAGTCTGTTGCAATCCGCATAGTTACTGGTGCGGAGAGAAAACCGTCCCTTGTCATTGTTATACAACTGGAAGTTGTAAAAGAGGGTCCAGTTGCCGATACCTGCATACCGTTCCAGTTCCAGTCCCGACAAGGTTCCAGGAGGAACCCTCTTTTAAGAGGGGGGCAATGTTACGATAGATGGTGACGTGTCGTATGACTCAGAACGGTAAACATGTTTATCACGAATATGCTTATTCATTCGAGTATTTTCTAGGTAATGACTACCTGACAACACCCTTTGTTATAAAAACAACAGTTCGAAACTTCTGAAGGCCAGCCGATGTGAAAACCAGTTTACCATTACGATTTTCGCCGCTCAGTCTGGTCGAGAGGATTGTCGATTTTTCGAGATAGCGGCAGTTTATGTATATAATGAAACATTTTATATGGAGGAACAGTTAGTTTTGAAGATTCGCGGTCGCGATTTAATTGTAGCGTTCGGATACATAAAGTATGTAATTATTAATCAAATAAATTGTTGATATAAATTATCGTGCTTTTTAATAAATTAAAATAAGAACAATATAATAAATTATAAATTAAATAAAGACATAACAATTAATAAATTTACTACAATATTATGTATCCAATATTTCCGTTTCCTTTTTTTATTTAAATTATTTTCTTCATCCAATATAATAGCTGTTATTATTAAATTTTCTTCAGACCACATTTTATCGAGCAGGAAAAAACACGCTTATTTATGTCAAAAACTTGGAATAAAATGTTACCACACTGAACGTAGACGAAAAGTAAACGCGACTACTGAGAATGGTGGTTAAAATAATGGGCGGTATATGGAACGGGTATGGAAAGTAAACGGAGCGTATAGTGAGAATCGACCTCAAATTGGAAAAAAGTTGTACAGTCAGCCAAGACCCACCCAGGGTTGTAGCGCTACGTGATGATAATGAATGATGATATATATATATATATATATATATATATATATATATATATATATATATATATATATATATATATATATATATGAAGTAACAAGAAGTCCAGAGACCTCTCTCTGATAGTAAATTAGGTGAACCGCAAATTCAAAGCCTCTTACTAGAGACTTTTAACGACGCTAGAAGTCCTTTTACTTCAACATGCATCTACGATTCACCTTTGAAAATTACTATCTTTTTCGCTCTTTACGTAGAGAAAGACGTTTAAATGAAAGTAAAAGATTGCATTTCATTTCAATCGGAACTCCACCATTGCTCTACACGTGTTTCGAGTTATTCAACTCATCATCAGGAGCACTTGTGGAAGTTCAACTGAAATGAAATGCAGTCTAGTATTTGGTCATTATAACCAAAATAACAGCCAGATACGCTAGCGGCGACATCTATACGAAGTAACAAGAAGTCTAGAGACCGTCCAGAGGTCTGATATGTTTTGTATTATTTATTAAATGTTCATAATTATTTTACACTTTTGTATTTCAAAATAATAATCTCAATAAATCACTGTATGCCCGAGAACTAACTATAATTTTGAAATGCGTTTGTGTCATGTCTAATTGGCAAATATTTTACGTGTTTGGTTCAGACGCTGGTGTATGTGAGTTCGAATCCCAATATGAATTTCCTTTTTTATTTTTGAAATATTTAAAAACCCCACGTTAATTTTATTAAATATATGTAATATACGCAAAAATGCTAAATTTTAAAATAAAATGAAAATTCACAACATAATCCGAGTTGTTGGTTTTTGAAGTTATACTTCTAGACGCGCGTTCGAAATTTGCACGGGAGTGAATCGGAAATTTGTACGGGAGTAACAAGACTCGTTAGGCATGTTAAATTATAAATTAAAACTTTTAAATATCTCAAGAAAGTTCAAATGTGTACTTATATACACAACAAACAACAATTAAATATTGTATTTATCAATGTCAGATAAAGTCAGTTGTATCACCAAACAATTTAATATTGTTATCATGGTAAATTAAACATATGCGTAAGTAAGTTACGTATATTGTCATTTTTAAATACTTATGAATATTTCATTTTAATTAAATTTGCATTAATATTATTATCATGGTAAATTAAACATATGGGTAAGTAAGTTATGTATACTTATTGTCATTTTTAAATACTGATGAATATTATTTATTTAATATTTTAGTATTTTTAGAATCGGAAACATTTATTTGTTATTATTTCCACTGATTGATTACTTTATTTTTAATTATTAGCGTACTTATTTATATACAATGGTATATTAAATTAATATTAAGTATATTGTTTCTTTTGTAAACAACTAACCTAAATTTGTTTTAATGGAATCTTAGGTTAGAGTTTTAAAATATTCGAACTATAATCCTAATACACATCACCTAATTAGCCGTCATCGTCTAGTGGACTAGTTGTTCGGATCCCACGTTGTGGCCGTGGTAACCCAGGTTCGAATTCTGGTCACGGCAATGTGCTAACATGTCACAGTGAGGCAATTTTTTGTTTTTTTTTGTTAAAAAATATTTAAAAATATGAATTACTGTGTTTCAAACAATAAAATGTATTTTAAACAAATTTTTACAAACAGGTGTATATAAAAAATACTCTAACCCGCTCCAAAAAAATTTGTTTTGAAAAATTATTGTTGGAAACAAAAAGTTCGATAATAGGTTAGGATTAAAAATGATACTTTTGTTTATCTATATAAAAATAACGATTTTACAAATTTTTAATGGAGTTTAGAATAAAAATTTTACAACAGCGATTCATTGCTCAGTTTTTGAAGTTATATGCGTATATTAAACATATGAGTAAGTAAGTTATGTATATTGTCATTTTTAAAAACATGACTATTGCATTTTAATTTGTATTGTATTATTATATTGAATTATGTTGCAGTGTATTGTATTGTATTTTTATATTAATAACAAAATAAACAATGAATTTTACTGCAGAGTAAGTATGTGTAAAAAATTTTTTTTGCATTCAATTCCTTTCATGCATATATGAAAATAAAAATATACATTTTCATCAAAATATTATTATATTTTAATGAAATCCTCCTATTAGAAGTCAAATGTTATTTATATACAGCAAACGATGCACGATATACCAATATACCTAATTCTGTTTCTCTTTCTGCTCTCTCTTACCTATAGCATATATAATGATTGTGCAGATTGACTCCCATAAAAATTTGTAATGGCGAACGCGTGTATAGAAGTCTAACTTCTACCACACCCGTTTTTTTTTATTTGATATAATTTTATTAGTTCAATGCCTGAAAGAATGGATAAGATGTTTGATCTCATAATGTCTCTGATATCTAAGCTTAACTTTCAACACTAAACCAAAGATGTGCTGTTGGAATGCCAATGGCTTAACCACTCATTTCCACGAAGTTAAAGCATTTATCTACTATCATAATCTAGATGTTATGTTTATTTCCGAAGCACACATTACTATATATATATATATAAATATATATATAAATAATAATAATATATATAAATATATATATATATATATATATATATATATATATATAATAAGAGCCATTTCCATATTCCCAAATATTCAACATATGTAACTCAACATCCATTAGGTAAAGCCCACGGAGGTACGGCAATTATTATAAGAAATAACATTAAGCATCATGAAACAAATAAAATTAGTAAAGTTAACATCCAAGCCACATCAGTGTCGATCGAAGATTCACAAGGCTCGATTATTCTATCTGCTGTTTACTGTCCACCGAATAAAATAAAGCTGATCATTTTACTGAATACTTTAAGATGCTAGGACACCGTTTCATTTCTGCTGGAGATTATAATGCCAAACATCATAAATGGAGTTCCAGAATCGTAACCTCACGTGGACGAGAATTATTAAATAGTATTAATGAGAATCACTTAATTCCCTTCTCTACTGGAGAGCCTACGTATTGGCCTACTGATAGACAAAAAATTTCTGATCTTATTGATTTTGCCATAGTAAAAGGAATATCACATACCTACCTCCAAATTTGTCCTTCATTTGACCTCTCATCAGATCATTCCCCTTTCTTCATAGATCTACAAAGCCAAATTCATAACTGTTTTAAGTATTTAACACTTTCTAATAAAAGAACAAACTGGAACAGATATAGAGAAGAAATAAAAACATCCATCAATCTAAACTTGCCTCTTAAAAGTGATAGTGACATAGAAAATGCGATTGCTCACTTAACTACAGTTATTCAGCAAGCTGCTTGGACGTCCACCCCAGAAATTTATTAAAAACACAACTCCGAGTCCTATCCTGCACACATAAATACACTCATATTGAAAAAAAGAAAACTGCGAAAGATATGGCAGCTCACTAGGCATCCAGAAGATAAAGCAAATCTGAATAGAGCTTGCAGACTACTCAAAAGAAAACTGATCAAACATAAAGATAATGGAATCAACAAATATTTAAAGAACCTCTCACCTGCAGATGATACAAACTATTCGCTGTGGAAACTAACAAAAAAACTTAAACACAACGAACAAATGAATATGCCAATCAGGAAACAAAATGGCACTTTGGCTAAAACTGACATAGATAAAGCATATACTTTTGCAAATCATCTATGCGAGGTATTTTGCATTGCAAAGTCTCAGTTGAAGAAGAGCAAGCTATCCATGAAGTCGTAAATGCACCATATCAAATGGCTCCACCTATTAAACCTGTTAAGAAATCTGAAATCAAAGAAATAATTGATAACCTGGAAATTAAAAAGTCACCTGGATATGACTTAATATCTAGTTTAATACTAAAAAATCTACCCAACGAAGGCGTAAGTTTAATTACTTATATATTTAATTCAATATTAAAAACAGGTTATTTTCCACTCCAATGGAAAGTTGCTCAAATTGTTCTTATTCCAAAACCTAATAAGGATCACACGGAAGTATCTTCATACCACCCAATTAGCTTGTTGCCTATTATATCCAAAGTATTTGAACGGCTTTTTCTGAGAAGACTGGAGCTTATTTTATATGACAGTAATGTTTTACCGAATTATCAGTTTGGGTTTAGGAAACAACATGGTACTATCGAGCAAATTCATAGGGTGGTAAAGATTATCAGAAATTCGCTCGAACAAAAAAATTACTGTACTGCTGCATTTCTAGATGTCTCTCAAGCATTCGACAAAGTCTTATCTCCAAAATTAAATTTATATTTCTTCATCCCATAAGTTCACTTTTAAGATCCTTCTGACAGATCGATTCTTTCAAGTCAAAAGAGGTGGGGAAATCAGTAACCTGTTTCCAATTTGTCCCGGAGTTCCACAAGGAAGCATACTAGGACCCACTCTCTACTTAATATACACATCAGATCTCCCAACGACGACCAATACAATAATCGCTACATATGCCGATGACACAGTTATCATGGCTTCAAATTCTACAGCAGCTGAAGCAGCCCAGGTATTACAAAATCACCTACTTAAACTAGAGAGCTGGTTTAAGCTGTGGCGAGTACAAGTTAACCGTTTAAAATCAACACAAATAACGTTTACTTTAAAAAAAGGTGTCGCGCCACCAGTTTCTATAAACAACACTCCACTACCAGTTAATACCGTCGTTAAATACTTAGGAATCCATTTGGATAGCAAACTTAATTGGGGCATCCACATCTGGAAAAAAACGCCTTCAACTCAGCTTAATCTACAAGAAAATGTATTGGTACATGAGTCAAAAATCAAATCTTAGCCTGGAGAACAAACTTGATATATAAATGTATTTTAAAACCGGTATGGCAATATGCAACACAAATCTGGGGTACAGCAAGTAATACCAACATACCAAAACTTCAACGTTTCCAATCGAAAGTACTGCGCCAGATCTGTAATGCCCCTTGGTATATCACGAACCACAGATTACACCACGATTTACAGCTACCAACAGTTTGCGAAGCAATATCTGCTGTAAACTCTGTATACAAGACCAGACTATCCTGCCATCCAAATCCGCTGGCCACGGATCTGCTCAACATTTCACACGTAAGAAGATTAAAACGACCAGACCCTTTGGATCTCTAGTAAATCAGGAGAAATGGAGCATAGTGTCATAGTGTGGTGAAATAACAAGTTTCTATTATGGTGTTTTCTAAATCTTTCCTTAATTTGTGTTTTTTAGCCTTGTAATACTCATATGTGTGTCAGTGATGTTTATCTGTATTAAACTCTGTTTGTTAAGTGAAAGTTTAAATTAATTGTTTGTAACGATAAGACTACCAAAGGGAATTTGGTACCAGAAATCGTCTATACCTTGCCTAGCTCAGTATCTCAAGGGTGAGTTCGTCTTGTCTTAAACTAGGGATTGAACCTGAGTTCTCAGTTGATAGCAAATAAGACAAATTTTAACCAAACATATTTATTTAAATGAATAAAAAAACAATAATTAACCCTTCCAAAGCTTAACAGTTAATAAGTGTTACTTATTGCTTCGATGGGCTGCTTGTGTGTTCTAGCTGTTGGGTCCTCCAATTAGAAGTTGTGGCTTCTGGAGAGCTGCAGTCACACGTGGCTGTATGTCCTGATGAGTAAAATTGAATGTGGCCAATCAATTCGATCTGGTCAATTAAGTTGTTGATAAACCAATATTTCCAATAAATCCAATAAATTCAATGAATCCAATAAAATGTCCAATAAACCAATAAACTCAAGAGAATTTGTAGACCATAAAAATGAGTCTTATAATAATTTTTGCCTTCTTTTATAAATTTCAAAAAGAGGCAAAAAATAATCCCACTACAGAAAAGTTGTTTGACAGAAAGTGGGAGACTGAATGAAGTTAGCACAGATGTCATAGGATGTTGCTATAGATATCACGAAACTAGCTTGTCTGTCAACACGGAACAGAATAGTCTGCCGAACAAAAAGTGAGAGGGCGAATATTTATTCTACAGGACAGAAAGAGAGAGAAAATAAAGATAGAGGAAGAAAAGAAAAAAAAACATAGGGCGCCAACTATTTTCAGTAATAGCTCTAGAATGCTTTATTATAGTCAATAAAACATGCGTATATATCTTGATTGACGTCCAGGCATCTTTGTATTAGTATATTAAGTGAAAAAAGAGTATCTTTCATTGATCATAATGTAGTCTATCTGGTTCCTGACTACTTTCTCCGATGTATCTGCGGGCGATCGCCATGTATTCAGTCGTCTGTTTGGTAACATGAAAAATGTGTTTGTAATAATAACGTTCTGCTCTTGACAGAATTGTAACAGACGGTCTCCTCCCTCGTTTCGATTTCCCAGACCATAGTTTCCTATACACTTTCCGCTTTGTCCCTTTCCAATCTTTGCATTGAGATCACCTAGGACTATCGTGATTTCTCTTGTTTTCGTTATTCTAACTGCCTCTTCGATATCTCGGTAAAATCCTATCTATGGATGTGCTTAATCTCTATCAATTATGTATCAATATTTAGAGTCCTTTTTTATTTGTTTTTGTCATTGTCCATGATTCTCATCCATACGTTAAAATAGGTCTAAAGCTTGTATTATGCTCTTAATTCCTTCAGTGGCATTATTACCAACTGCGATTATTGTTCCAAGATATTTAAAGTCTTCCATACTTTCGAAATTGTAGTTGTTGACTTTAATGTTCTATCTAGATTTACTAAATCGGTCTCTTCTGTTTATGCGCTTGTATTTGGTTTTCACTTCGTTGATTTTACTTGAAACTTTTTTCGTGCTCTCTGGACTTTGTTGAGTATGTCGTTTACATATCTATAGATGTAGATCTAATCATCAGCATAACTAGGAGCTGTTTTGTACCTTGGACCGTTAATGGATTACATGTTAAATGGACGTTATTTCTATTTTGATAAGCTGTTCTTTAATTTTTTGTTTATTTGAATCGAGAATCTGTATTTTATTCGACTGTTTATTAACGCACAATTTCTTGGCTCAAGTTTTTTGTTTCCCGTATCATTAATACAACAATTTTGCTGGATCCCGACGTAGGAACCCTGTTGGTATGTAGGTACATAATGTTTCGATATCCAAGAGTAGAAAATTTGTCTCGTTGTAAAGTCAATATTATTTTATTAGGAAATATGATATTGTCTAATAATAGTAAAGTTGTTTTGCTTTGCTTTCTCAGACTGCTACCGTCGTGCCTTCTGGTATTTGATATTTCGCCGGCCAAGCAACAATTTCTATACGCATGTACTTATTGCTGATATCCTGCTTCCCCAATCCAGATAGCAGTTCCGAAACCAATAAAACTGCTACACTCGTGCTTCCTATTAGCCAGCCCAGGATTATAGGTACGCCTCATTATCGTACTGATGTTAGTGCTGCCCCTTATAAGTGTATAGAATGTGAAAGGAAGGTTTTGGCAATTTAACAGGTTGGTTGCCGCGTGTACCGCCGGCTGTCATTTGAGGTATTACTAGCAGGCCGTGCTTCACGATATAGTCATAACTAAAATCTTCCAATATATATTTTTTTCCACAAGGAATCTACGTTTCTGTATTTGCCTGTATACCATATATTAAAAAATTAATTAAAATCCTTTGTAAAAGGTATATATTTAATAGTATAAATATATACCTTTTACAAAGGATTTTAATTAATTTTTTTTATATATTTTTTTGTTTTTCTAATTACAATAAAAAAATGTTGGATTGTTATGAAGAAGTTGAAGAATTTTTTAAGTTTACTTATCACATTTTAGAAGAAAATCGCCTTTATATCATTATTTATATTATATAATATATATTTAAATATCAGGTGATCCAGTTTTATAGATCTCTTGAGTCTGTGGTATTTAATTATAATTTAAAAAATATTTTCATCGAAAGAGTCAATAATTTTACAAATCTAAGTATAGTTTTTCACAGAAATTTGTCATTTTAATTTGCAAATCTTATATGCAACAAAGTTATGAAATGGTTTGGTTTCATTAAAAGACATAACAGAGATTTTTGTAGGATTACATCTATAAAAACTTACACTTTTATCTGCTCTCAAGTTGAAAATTTAATTCTGTTTTGTTTTCCATTTACTCAAGCATATATCAAAAAGTTTAAAAAGTTCAAAGATTTCTGAAATACTGTTCTTTTAAACTGCGTAGACCATATTCTTATTCTGGTGTGATCAATTTCTTGAATTTAGATTTTTTTCTTACCAGAAGGGTTAACTTTGACTTGATCATTATTTTTAAGCTTAATAATCCATTCTCCTGAAGCTTCGGCTAATTTGTTTAACATATTCTTTCCCGTTCACTGCTTTAGAATTCACTTTTTCATGTTTCCTATCACAGAATTAATTATGGTTCAAATATAGGTGTGGTCCTACTTCTCATGCATGCTAATCAGTTACCTCATTAGATAGATTTTTTTAACTTATGTATCAATATCTTTAGGATCTATTTGGAGCACTAAAATGCAAAATGATACTTTGTATAAATAATGTATAATGTATAAATAAGTGTGTACTTGCAATTTCTTTAATGCTGGATTCTTGTTTAATTTTGACAGTGGGTTTGTCCCATTTGTTATCAATAAATAAATTTTACTAAAAATACTGGATTTCACATAAACATATGTGTATAAATTTATAAACATTTTAAAATATATTTAGTATAAATACCATCTAGAAAAATATCACATTAAATACTATTCACATATCATCAAGTCCAACTATTACAAACAACTAAAAGAGTCATAAATCAATTTAGATATTAAAGGAAAATAATATTCAGTGCATAATATATATTCGAAATGTATGTAAAAATAAAAATTTAGGTAATAATTTTATTAGTCTTCCAAAATATCCTCTTCATTTATGTCTTGGTGAGGTTTATGAACAACTACACCATTTTGAATTTCTTCTATTCTTCCATTATTTGAAGAATTTCACCTAAAAAATAACTATGGTAAGATATTCATAATATAGACAATAAATCAATCATCCTATAAACAGTAAAATAAACATTCTATAGTTATGCTATGCAATATTTGCTGCAATGAATCTGCTTATGTGTAAAGTAAAAATATTCCTTTTCTTCCCTTTTCCATGTTCTTATATCTGTTGAACCAGAATACTTGACAAAATTCCAGTAGAGTATACAATTAAAAACTTAAAATTTATTGTTTTTAATAACTTTATAAGATCATTACTTGGTATACTCATCATCAAACACAAAAAATCATATCACACAAAGACTGTTGTTTTTATGTCTATAAATAGGAAAAATATTTTGATCAAACAAGAAGAGTGCAATTAAAATAATTTCTCATGTAGCTCATAAATTTTAATTACAAAAACTATGTAATAGTAACAATAATATACCCGATTATAAAAAATGAAACCTCTAAAATGTTTTAGATAATTTTACTATATAATTGTGGCTAACCCATATTTACTTACTTAAAATTGATTTGCTTCAAGAATTTATATATTAATGAAGAACACATATTCGGAAGATCTGGGCGGCTGTCAATTTCACTTAAAATTTTATTTAAAGTGGGCATTTCATTCTTGAAAAAGAAGCTGTGTACTATCTGTCGTACAAGTGTTTTAACTCTTTCATCGTATGTTGCAATCAACCGCCAATATTTTTAGGACATCTTATTGTTCCAGTCTGCTTATATTCCTTAATTATCCTGGAAATAGTTGAATTCGCAATACCTAAAATTAACACATTACTTTAGTAAGTCTTGATTTCAACAATAACTATTCTGCAAAACTAACCTGTTGCCTGTTTTATTTTTGCTACCATAGCTGTTATTTTCATTCCAGGATTATTAATTTTTATTTGTTTGTACATGTTTATAATGCATTGTTTTTCATTTAATGATAAATGACCCAAATCTACTCAGCGTTTTTAGGCGGAGAAGGATAATTACCACAAGTACTTGGCATTGAATCCATATTGTTATCTTAATAACACTAATACGTCGCTAAATAGCTCTGAAAAGAACTGTTTTTTATATAAATGCAAACGAAAAATCTAAAAATTAAAGGAATAACGTAGAAAATACAAAAATCGTCGATATAAATTTTGAATTTGAAAATTTCCTAAATGTCATTAGTGACAAAATGTCATAATTTAGTGGAGTAAACTTGCCTGCGGTTGGTCCAATTACAAACAAGCATTACGGCGCGGTAAATTTGAATTACTCCTCCTGGTTAAAAAACAAACCATAGTAATACTTAAGTAAACGGTAAACTTTTAGGTTATCGAAATTTTTGAATAAGAGGATTCTCTTGTTATACATTTCCCCAATTGAGTTAAACTGTAAGTGCATATTTAGAAAATTGTTTTACTGTAAATTATAATTAAGGTGAGTATATATCTAATTATATTATATTAAAAGGTTAACTATAGAAAATTGTTTTACTGTAAATTATAATTAAGGTGAGTATATATCTAATTATATTATATTAAAAGGTTAACTATATATAGATAATTAAAAGACTAGATTAAAGCTAGTTTAGAAGAAGTAGGTTGTATACTCGTTATATGCATAAATAATTTATGAAAAAAGGCAAAAAGGAGTATAAAATTTTTTATTAAATCGTGTCCAAGTACCGTCGGTTTTTATATCATCTTCAGGTACATTTAGTCAATGTTTAGCTACTTTGCCTTGTTAGTGTCATGATCGCTTCCTTTAAATCTTCTAATTACCCACTTTCTGGTTGTGAAGACCTAATATGATTTTACCTCTATTTTCACAACTGAAGTGTTTGATTTTTTTGTAGGAAAACGAAATAAGATGAGTTCGTTGAATGTCCAAGTACCTCACACACGAAAAGAAAACGACCAGTGACAGAGCAAGAGTTGCTACAAATTGCTGATGAGTTCACCTCTGGTTGTGAAATAGAGGCGGAAATTTCTGACGACCAACTATCTTCTTCTTCTCATCAGTCTGACCCAGCTGATATACATTTTGACAGTGACGATAGTCGTTGTGATCCTGACTATGAGAGCAGTAATCTAAATTCATCATCAGATGTATCTGTAAGTGATCAAGAGATATCAAATTTACAAGATATTGAACCACAATTAACGTGAACTACCGTTACTAGACAACAAAAAGAAGAAATCACGTTTATGTGCCAAAGTGGACTCGAAGTTAATTTACTAAGATACTAACGTTTCTGCAGCTGATTTTTATCATCTATTTGTAACGGATGAGCTCATACAAATAATGGCCGATGAAACAAATCGACGTGCCAAACAAGCTACTAAGGTTAACAATAATATAAAGAAAAAAAGTAGACTTGCTGAATGGAAAGAAACAACAAATATAGAAATGCGAAAATTTATAGGCCTATTGATCTATATGGGATTAGTAAAGTACCGGACTATTAGTAGCTATTGGAGCAGGCAATCTATGTACAAGAATAATTTTGTAGCTAAGGTTATGCCTAGGAACCGTTTTCAAGCGTTACTGAGATTTTAGCATTTTTCTAACAATTTACGTGCTAATGCAGAGACAGATCGCTTGCATAAAGTAACACCACTGGTATTTTTCCTAAATAATCAGTTCAAGAAAGTGATGATGCCAGACCAGATGATTGCAGTAGATGAAACAATGATTCCATTTTGAGGTCGATTAAAATTTCGGCAGTATATACCGGGAAAACGACATAAATACGACATTAAAGTTTTCAAGGCATGCGACCAGAAAGGGTATACCCATTCATTTAAGATATATCAAGGTAAAGAATATCAGAAAAGACAAGAATCCGTTATTACAAAAGTAGTAATGGATTTATGTGAAGATTTTCTGGATTGTGGTAGAATTGTTTGTACAGACAACTTTTACACTAGTATAGAACTAGAAAAAAAGTTATTAACAAGGCAGACTTATAATTTATGCACACTAAGAAAAAATCGAAAAAAAAAATTACCTGCAGATGTTATAAAAGAAAAAATTAAAAAAGGGCAAATCATAGGAAGACAAAATGCAGAAAAAATCCTAGTATGTAAATGGAAAGATAAACGGGATATTCTTATGTTGTCAACTTATCCTAATTTGGATCAAAGTGCTACAGAAAAAAAAATCGTGCAAACGAAGCCATTGTAAAGCCCGAGTGTATTATAGATTATAATTCTGGAAAAGCAGGGATAGATCTTTCAGATCAAATGTCTAGCTATTCATCACCAATCAGGAAGTCCTTACGTTGGTTTCATAAATTGGCTGTTGAGTTGTTACTTGGAACAACGGTAGTAAATGCTCTAATAGTATATAAGGTTTTACATACAGAAAAAAAAATTACGGTGACACAGTTCAGGGAACAACTAGTACAGTCACTGTTAAAGATTCCAGAGACGACTGTAGTCAGGGACACAAAACAAGTACAAAGTCACAAAATCGTTGAAAGTGAAGAAATATGTTCACGGAATAGAAAAATTCGAAAGAGGTGCACATTCTGCTATTCCAAATTGTCAGTTAAATATGGGGCCATTTATGCAAGAAAAAACAACAAGACAGTTACAACATTCTGCGACACATGTTCTGAAAAACCATACGTTTGCTTGTCTTGTTTTCCGTCACATAAATAGTTTTTTAAAACTTTTAATTTTCCACTAAAATGTTTGTACTTGTTGCTATTAGCATTGATTATAAACCACCCATAGATACCTCACTCTTAGGTAAAAACGAATTCAGTGTTAAACTCCGCCCACTTACACCTCTTGGCCCCTCACGCCTAAGTACTACCTGACTGTATGGTGGCGACATTATTGAAATATTTGCCAAGATTGAAAAATAAATTTGAGTTGCCTGTTCCGGACATTGTCTAGTGCAATAGACGACAATATAAGGATGGCATTCAGCATTTTCACAAATAATTTTAACGTGCTTGTAATTTATATTATTGAATTTCGGTTTTACTTCAGAAAAAACGCTAAAAATTGATTAATGAAAACAGTAGAGGTTTTATAAAAATTATTTATTTATCAATACAATACAAAAAATAACAAAATATAAAATACATAATAAAATTAGCAGTGATACATTACATCTCATTTAAATTACTTTTTTGTAACTTTTCAAACAAATTAATTTCCAGAATTGATGCAAACTAAAATATTTCAAGCTAATATACAGAATTTATTTGAAGATTTAGTTTTATTCACTCACGGTAAAATATTGCAAAACCTCCTAATTTTAAAGAATCGCTTGGATTTACTTACATGAAATTTGGCTTAGGCAAGATGTCAAAGAAAAAAAGATGATGCTTTTGCACTATGGTTCAGTATCACACCTTCTCAGGAGTGAAAAAATATATGTTCAAGATAAGTTCGGAAGTGCATAAAATCAGTAATTCTAAGCAACTTTTGTTCTATAGAGTTTTTTCACTAAGTCAATACTTTTCGGGTTATTGAAAAATAGGTTCTGATTCGTCAAATTCCATGTTGAATATTTCAACGTGAAATAATAAAAAATTAAGCACTTTTCGACGAAAACTCATAACTTTTTTTAAAGTGTTTAATAAAGGTTTATTTTTGTTAAGTTTCTAGCATCAAAAGTAAGCAAGTTTCAGAAAAGCAAAACCTACATTTTTTTACTCTTTGTGATTTTTGGTGTCACTAATAAATTAAGTTATTTTGAAAATAAGCATTTTTTTCATAATTAAAAAAAAATTGTTAAAAAAATATGCCCTTTGAACAAATAAAACTTACAGATCATTATAAATAATACATTAGTAAAGTAATTTGTAAAGCGATAACGATTAATTTGATTTAAATGCTAATTGGGGGCTGATTTTACCGATTTTACTTTGAGCGTAACGCTTACTTTTGATGCTAGAAACTTATTAAAAAACAAAAATGAATATTTTTTTGAAAGTTGTACTCAGGTTTCCCCAAAAAGTGTACCATTTTTTGGTTATTTCACGTTGAAATATTCACTTTGAAATTTGACAGATATGAACCTATTTTTCGTTGGTTACAACTTTGCTTCTACTGGGTCTAGAGAGTTCATACATATACCATTTTTTTTCTCTTTTTTAGAAGCTATATTTTTGCTGAAAACGCCTTTTTTTCGATAAAATACATACTTACTTTTTGAATTATTTGCACAGAACCATTTAAAATTTTTTTTTTGTGTTAAAAATGAACATATTTACTCGCAAATAACTCGAAAAGTATTAACTTGGTGAAAAAATTCTATATGACATAAGTTGCTTAGAATTACTTTTCTTCTTTCGTATGTTTTCTATATGTATGCCTTCGATAGGAGAAGGAACTTCGACAAGAAGAAAAGGATATAAATTTTGTTCTGATAGTAACATTGTACTACAAAAAATTGACAATTTATCTATAAATGGCAATATAGAAGTCAATTATATTCTGTACAAAATAAGAAATTGTATAGAGGTGAACTAAAATCAATATGATCTACTGTTCGATCGCATACTTTTTATATTTAAAAATTTTCTGAGGACTTTCTGGAATTACGTCATCGAGGTTTTAAAAGCAAGTAGTGGCGAGTACCAAATATCGATTTTGACTTTGACAAAATACCACAAATTACCAACGTTAAAAATGAATCATGTAAGTACATATCTTGATAAAATGAGAGGGAATTTCCAACATATAAATAGTTGAGGGCTAACTGCCTAGGAACAATAGGTAAAAGCTGATAAACGGACAGGATTAGAAAGTTTAAAACATCACTAATTAGATCATATTTCAAAACAAAGTAAATAAGTATATTTGAATGTTACTTCTTTTCAAACTAAGATTGTAAAATTAAAATTTTAGGAAAAAAAATATTTATTATTTCTTGTTCTCAAGAAGTACTTTCATTATTGACAATATCGAAACATTTTATTATTAAAAGTCGAGAACAATTAAAAACCACGTTCATATTTATATGAAAGTGCTATAAAAATCAAGGTATATTACTCTTTTTTAGCAAACTTGGTATACGACTTGTCCACTGAAAGCCGTGTAGACAGTGAATATTATTTCTCTCTTTCTGATTTTCAAAAACTTTAATTTTTTAAAAATATTCTAAACCTGCTTTTAAGTTTTCAGTTGACTTGCTTAAAGTTGACATTGGCTTTCTGTTTGGATTACTATCACTACAATATTTGTTGTTAAGACCATCAAAAATATTATTTATAATTTTCAAAAATATGGCAGTATGAGGAACCGTTTTGGCGTGTAACTGTCCTACAGCTATTGCTGTTGATATTGCTGAGGCAACTGAGTTGGAAAAAATTTGTACTGCTAACTTTACACGCATTTTTTAAAAATTATTAGGGTTTATATGAACGTCTGTTATTTTCAACAGGCATTGTGCTTTCATATTGGTTCTATCGATGTTGTATGTGTATTCAATATCTTGCCACGATATTTGTTTAGAATCGGCAAAAAACGTCAACTTTTTGTTAAGAAAATTATTTCTTAAACTCTTTAATAAGTGGGGTGTATTAAACACAGTGATATTTCTATTACAGGCTGATCCTTACATGCGCCTAACAGCTTAAATAAAGCTATATTATTAGATGCTTGATCACATACTAACACTTTTGGTATATACCCAATATTTTGTAATTTTGAAACAACTTCAACTACAATGTTTTTTAAGTTGTCGCTATGTATTGGACCAACTATAACAAAATAACAAATCGGAATCTTCCAGTTATGTAGCAAGCCGCGCATCATGAAAACCAAACCTGGGTCGGCAAGTTTGTTTGTGCTTCCTAAAGCACCTTAATCTTAAAACCCTTCTATAATATCATCTAATTTATTGTACTCCAATTGTTTTTTCAAAGAAATTTCATCAAACATTAACACACAAATTTTTTCCCATTCATCCATTGTCTCTGCTTCTTTCTTCAACTTGTCAATTAAGGAAGTGTTTAAACCAGTTCTTAATTTTATAACACGCAACCAAGTTTGAATTGTTTTTACTGAAGGTAATATAAAGTTAAGAGATCTAATTAAAAATTTGTAACAACTAGGAGACTTATTATAAGTTTTCATTATATTATTCTGGCCATTTCAATCTTTTTCATTGTGACTCCATTTTGAACGAGTTTTGTGTGAAAACTGCATATTAACAAAGTGTGCAGGTATTTGCTTTTATTTTCTAACAGTATCTGTAACATGAATTTGGTTGGCGATTTTCTGTTTTTTGTTGTTCTTCTACAAAGCTGACTGTTCTTCTGACGGCACTTCTTTTTTAAAGCATTTACTAGATACTCCAATTTTTTACCTTCTCCGTCAATTCAGTTTTAAGTTTTGTGGGCAAATTAATTTCAAAACTGGAAATATCACTGAGACTACTACTTGATCACTTAGGTGATGGAGGTGACCTAACCATACAATCGCCACTTGTAGATCTTTTACGTTTCGTTCCGCAATAAACGTATGTAGAGCATACTGGTGATGTATCACCTAATATAGGTAATCATTGAAATGTATGTGTAATTTTAATTAAAGCAAAACAAGCATCTCCATTATTTCTGGAGTGATACTAACAACGCATTCAGATTTAAAAAAGTCTCTTTTGATTTAATTGTATAAAAAATATATAAATCACTCAATATCAACTGATTTTATACAAAATATATTTTAATAGTATTATTCTCATTGACAAAGCGCATTAGGCAAACATAAAAATATTTCTAAAGTTGAGTACTCACCTAAATAAGTTGCTAACTGTGTAAATTTTAGAGGAACAGCATTTTTCCTTAATAACTTTCTTTGGCCACTTTGGTAAATATGTTCCACTGCAAAATGATGCTGGCAAATTACCCTCTGTTTCAGGTCACTGATATCCATCAATATAATATCAATATTCCCGCAGTTTTTTTGCCAAATTTTTGTGCGCTCTACATCTTTTAGGGGAAATTTAAAGAAAGATATATTACTATTTGTTCCATCGTTTCTTTCAAAACATCCCACGTAAACACACTTATGAGTTACAGAGGTCATTTTATCTAAAATGTCCTTTTTTTTATAAAATTCCGCTATAACTTGTCATAACACTTGTCACAGATAATACACCTATAGGGTAAGTTCGGCCCTGACATTACTCCTACCTCCTCGCAAGTCAGAGAAGAATGAGAAATCTCGATACGTTTTTCGAGTAACGCCATCTAGTTGTTGATACGTCTTTCGGTTACCACGAGGTGAGCTATCTAGTGGGTGGTTTATAATCAATGCTATTAGTTACTTTTATAAAAACATAATTGAATGCTCTAACACCAATCAAATATTTTTATGAAAGTATTTAGTATGCAGATTTATATGAAAATAAACAATCACCAGTTATATCCATTTTTATTAGCCAGATATGCCCGAAATGTCAAACCATTCAAACTCAATATTCCTAACAGACCAGAGAATGTTTCTTCGTAAGGATTTACATATAACGCGTACAACCGGCTCACACACGATAATTTAGTAGTCGATGTCGTTGGCCGACTATCATTTAACGTTTGTGTAATGCACACCACTAATGTGTCATAAGCCAACCTGTTAATAGCATCTTATGTGTTAGAATAAAATTTCTCCGAGAAAGTAAAGGAATATCAAACCGATGTTCGAATTTAATCCATAGCTAACATATTAGAATGCTATAGAATATTGCTATTTATTAGCATTAATAAGTTTATAATAGACACTTAGTAAATAAAAAACTTATTAATTATACACATTATTTCTATGACTAATATTTAAAATTGGAGAAATATATTTTTCCACTTCTTTAATCCAACGATTAAACCGATACCTATCAACTGCATCTTGTTCCCAATTTCCTTTTCTGGCCTCTTGATAAGCAAAATTCCAAGTGCGTAGTTTATACATTTCATTATTCTTTTTAAAAAACTTTCTTCATTTAAGTAGCTCAGGATATCTATAAATAGTTTCTACTGCTATGGTGTATACTAACGGATTTTTATCTTTTATATACTTAAGTACGTTTAAACCAGCATCTGTAATATCACTACAATTTTTAACTCCCAACTGGAAAATTTTAAAAGAATTGATAAAATTTATATTTTTATACAATTCAAAAATGCAATTTAATAACTGTGATACCTTCCACAGTTCCAAAATAGAGTTTGTTAATATCCAAATACCCCTTGATATGTTTAGCATCCTCATGTTATCAATATTTTCAAACTGCAACCAAATCTGTTCAAATTTTATTTTTTCTGATTTTTGGGAATAGTTAAAATAAACATCAACAAGTTTTTTAGTTGATAAAAATTGTTTCCATTCTTCATAATTAAAAATGATGAAATCATTTGTAATTCCACATATTCTGATGGATGGTTCGAAAGATGATCCAAGTACACTTGCAGCAACATATTTATTAGGATTTGCTCTATTCAAGTGAAATCTTCTCTCACCCAAGTAAATTCTTGAACTGCACATGATTACTGCATTGATTTTAAAGTTTAGTTTCTTTATATGCAGGATTACAGAGGTAAGGATAATACAACAACAAGAACAGTTAAAGTATTATTTATTTTCAATGTTTTACATATTATTTTATATAAATAACACAATATTTAACTCTTTTTGATTTTTTTACAATGGTATTATCTTAACCTTTATAACTATACATTTTAGATCTTAAACCAACAAAATACGTTATAATTGTACCTCTAGCTTTGTCTTTCATTAAACCTGGAACTTTTTTATTACATAGGTGTATATTATATATAGGGGCATAGGACACGCATTGAAATAGCACGTGCATCATTCATTAAATTTTAAAATTTTCTTTGTTGTCGGGATATAAGGTTAGAACTACGCCAGAGAATGCTTCGATGTTACGTGTTCTCTACTCTTCTTTATGGCTTGGAAGCGTGAACACTAAAACAAGTCCATCTAAATAAGTTGGCCGCCTTTGAATTTTGGTGTTACAGAAAAATCCTACGAATATCATGGATTCAAAGAATGTCAAACGTGGAAGTAACTAGAAGGATAGGAAATGAGGCGGAAATAAATTAACTATCAAAAGACGAAAACTTGAGTACTTAGGACATGTGATGAGAGGGCAAAAATACGCATTATTACAACTTATTATTCAAGGCAAAATCCGAGGAAAGCGAAATGTGGGAAGACGAAGAATATCCTGGCTTAAGAACTTAAGGGAATGGTTTGAATGCAGTAGTGCAGAACTTTTTAGAGCGGCAGTCAACAGAGTCCGCATAGCCATGATGATTTCCAATCTTCGATAGAAGATGGAACTTAAAGAAGAAGAAGAAGAAGGGGTATATTTCGATTGTTAGGAGCATAGTCGCTTGTATTAAATCTATGAATATCAGTACTATAATTTCATTATAAATTCAAATTTATATTATATTATATATATGAAATAAAAATTTCAATTAAATTTCAAATATAAAACTATCAGTATCTGTATACATAATTTGGCAGTTATTTCCTAGCTTTGGTAATATATAATTATAGTAAAATTTATACATACAAGTTTTTGAAATATCTAAAATAGACATTCCAATATATAGCATTAAACATTAGCTCAATTTTTTCAATTACCATTAAATCTGCGTCAAATATTGTTCTGTTATGAAATTTTGGACTGGCTATTAAATTTTTTACATCATATCGACCTTGCCAGTGTCTCGTCAATTTCACAATTCTACGTTTCCGGATATTTCCATAGTTTTGCCGTAAATACTGTTAAATTTAACCTAATGATTCTGCTCAAACTTAGTTTTAGCTTCAGTTCGAAGTTCTGTATTAAGATCAATACAAGTATATATCCAAAAAATGCATCATTAGGTATATCAGTTACATCAATATTTGTATTAATCCACTTGAAATTACTAATTGGAAGTGATTGAGACATTGCCCAACCATATAAATTATTAATATCAACATAAAACAGATATTTATCTGGTTTGGTTGGGTCATAGTTTGTCATATATTTATTATTAGCCTCCGAATAGTCTTTCCTCCAGGTCTTTCTAACATTTTAAACTAACACTCACCTTAAGATTTTATAAATTTAAATAAAGCTACCGGATTTCCTTTACCTGTGTCCTTTTCTCCAATGAATACTAGCGAGTACCTTCCATTTCCCAATTCCAAAATATGACTTTAAAGCACCTAGGTAGATCTAGGTGGTAAAAATATCTTATAATCCAGTTCCAAAACAACTGAATCTCCGAATTTCGATGCAGTCACCTTAGCTTCAGAAATTTTGTATGGGACATTTATCTGAAGTTCTATTAACTTTATGATTGGTTTTCTTTGTCCTTCTATAAGAAGAAACTCATTTAGTGGTTCTAAATCAATTTTTTTTTTTCTGAAAACGTATCACAAATTACTAAACTGTTAACGTTTAAAACACTTAACTTACCGTTAAATAACACACCGAGTTAAATTTGAATAACACTGACTGAGATACTTAACGTAACAATATACTATCAGTGAAGACTTTCAACTTACTCTGAAACGCTGTTTATAGCAATTCTAACAACACTTGTCAAGGATATCCGGTGTTAACCTTGACCCTGACATCAACATAGACCTTTGACCCTTAACCTTGACCTTTCAACTCCCCACCATTTAACATTTATACTATTTGTCTTACTCTAGTCTTTTCGCCTATACAAAAAACTAATTAATAAATTAGATTTAATTCATTTGATTTTTCAATGTGAATCACCCCATATTAATCAAGATAATAACTTATAGATAACTCCTGTCGAATTGTATACTGTAAAAATAATGATTTGTGGTAATAAATCCTTTAAATTAAAAAAAAATAGATTTTTCATCTTTTTACACATCTTCTATTTGAATCATATTCCTCAAGATAATAACTTATAGATAACTCCTGTCACCTTGTATATTTTAACAATTATTATTTGGATAATTAAATTGCTAAATAATCTTCATGTTTTTTATTAGACAACTTCGATTTGAATCAACCTATATTTCTTCTGTTAATAATTAACACTAACATTCTTTTAATTCTTTAATGTGAATCACTCCATATTAGTCAAGATAATAACTTATAGATAACTCCTGCCACCTAATGTAGTGTTAATAATTAACACTACATTAATTACTAAACTAGATTTCATTCTTTTGATTCTTCAATGTGAATCACCCTATATTAATTAATATAATAACTTATAGATAACTCCTGTTGCCTTGTATATTTTAAAAATTATTATTTGTGGTATTAAATTCTTTAAATTAAAAAAAAAATAGATTTTTCATCTTTTTACAGATCTTCGATTTGAATCGCCCTATATTTCTATAATTTAATCTTCTCATGATGGTCGGCCTTGGATGCATAAATATTTCCTTATCCGCATTTCAAGATTATTAGTAAAAGTAGCGATCATTGATCAGACTTAATCGATTGCGTGAATGAAGATCTTAGAGGTAAGCGGCTTCGACGACGATTTTTTTACGGTCATTGATGAGAAACTAAAAAATTTAAATTAGTATAAGACATATATATTGTTAGATGTCTATGAAAAGTTATTTTTGAAGTTATACTTCTATACGCGCGCTCCACGTTGGAAATTTGTATGGGAGCTCTTCCTCTCTCGAATATAAAAATATTCATTTTGTATATATAATTTAATATTATATATTATATAAAGATATATATACATATAATATTATATATAATAAAATATTTATTAGTATTATTATTTATGTGATATGTTTTGTATTATTTATTAAATGTTCATAATTATATTAGTCTTTTGTATTTCAAAATAATAATCTCAATAAATCACTGTATGATCCAGAACTGTCAATTTTGAAATACGTATGTGTCATGTCCTCGGTAGTATAGTAATCAGTATCCCCGCCTGTCACGCGGGAGACCGGGGTTCGATTCCCAGTCGGGGAGGACTTTTTTATTAATATTATTACATGGTAAATTAAACATATATGCGTAAGTAGAGAAGTTATGTATATTATTGTCATTTTTAAATACTTATGAATATTGCATTTTAATTTGTATTGTATTATTATATTAATAACAAAATAAACAATGAATTTTACTGCAGAGTATGTGTAAAAAAATTTATTTTTGCATTCAACTCCTTTCATATATATATATATATATATATATATATATATATATATATATATATATATATATATATATGAAAATAAAAATATACATTTTCATCAAAATATTGATTCAATCCTTCATTTACTATACTCCTATTACAGGTCAAAAGTTGTTTATTAATTGTTAGTAAATTGTTATTAATTCTGTTTCTGTTTCTGCTATGTCTTACCTATAGCATTACATATGTAATGATTGTGCAGATTGACTCCCAAATAAATTTGTAACGAAGAATGCGTGTATAGAAGTGTAACTTCCACCGGCAGTCCCACTGGACTGCCACACCCGTTTTTTTTTCTTAGTTTCAATTTATTTCTAGTTTTTAGAACGTCCTGCTACGCGTTGAAAAATAATGCTTTAAAATAAATAATTACTTGCATTAATCTCGTGCTGCGCCGAACGCATCGTTTCCAATTCTGTTATCCTAATAATTAAAGAGAAATATATTCTTTAAAAAAATACCAAAAAATATTTATGGCAAAACTTTCAAGGTTAATAATGGTTTTGATATAAACCTTCACGTTCTTTTGACAAATAAAAATTTATTTGATTTGTCATTCACCTATCCTATTTTTTAACTGCATTGAATTCATTTAACTTTGATGTCATGGTTCTAAATGATTTTTGGTTTAAAGATTCTATTTTTCGATGCTATTTTTTAACTAATTATCTTTTTTTAAATCTATTCAAAATCTTAAATTGTTTGGAAACATTCTGTTTTTTTTTTAATAAATTATTATTTTAATATACTTGTTTGTTTTAGATTGATTTGACTTTGGATAATGAGGATCTTTTCAAAGAATTGTTAAACTCAATAGATGAATTGGAGCCCCCAGCAGCTTCAACCTCATAACAAACATCTTCACAAGACTGGACTCACCCAAAAAAAGTTAAATTTAACAATTTTACAAAACCACATAACAAAGATTAGAGATGCAACAATTATAGCTGATATAGCCGACATTCAATTAAGATACAACAATAATATTAATTTAATTAATGAATTTGAACAAATACAACAATTAATTGAGCAAAAGTGCGATGAATCAGAATTAGATGAACAATTTGAAAATAAATTTTATAGTGTAGTTGAATATTTAAAAACCTTCATAGACAAAAATAATTCCAACAATGTTTCAGTTTCAAACAGTAATGTTAATCCTATAAATACTCATGATAACTACTCAAATTTTTTGTTGCCTAAAATTAAGCTTCTAGTTTTTAATGGAGAATAATGACCATTGGTTGGAATTCAAAAAAAGTTTTATGGCTACTATTCATTCAAATCAAACACTCAATGATGGTCAAAAGTACATTTTTTTAAAGGCAGCACTGAATGTTATGCTAAAAGAACTATTTCAGCATGAAACTATTTTATGAAAATCAAGATTATCTCAGGGCTTGGGAAATGCTTTGTGACAAATTTGACAAAAAGAAATTTCTTGTTAATACACATATAAAATTATTATTTAATATTAATTCTATGCAAAAAGGAACCTTTTTGCAATTCAGAAAACTTTTAGACGAAGTATCAAAGCATTTGTCTGCCTTGGAAGGTATGCAATTAACTAAAGATGCACTATGGGACATGGTTATAATTTCTTGATAATTTCTTGATTTTTTAAAAGAAATACAAGATATACCTATTAGAGTCTATAGAGATATAGATTCTAATACAAAGATATCAAATTAATTTAATAAACCACCTAGGGAGTTTTACCCGCGTTCTCAAGTAAATTTATCAATAAATGCAATTAAATGCAATCTATGTAAAGGTGAGCATACTATTTATACATGTAGAGTTTTTAAAATTATCAGTATATCAAAGATGGGATAAATTAAAAGCATTAGAGTTGTGTTCAAATTGTTTACGAATTGGTCATGCCAAAAATACTTGCACTATTGACTCTTGTAAAAGGTTGTAACGATGAGTCCAAGCCATCACCGTTAAACCAGCGTGCGCGCGAACCAACCCATGAAGTAGGAGTGTATCGACAGTAGAAAGGGCAAAGCTCCGCTATATAAACGGCAACATTTCCTCACAGAGACAGAATCGACAGGTGTTGACTGAAGGTTCTCTCTTCCCTACCCGGCTTGCGGACGTGTTGAGTTCACAAGTTGTTTCCTTTTCTTTTACCGTCTTTACCCGAAAAGCGTGTTGAGCTTTTCACTACCCGTACTCTGAAACAGTCGTGTTGAGATTGTCGAGGAGTGTCCTATTAACCCGAATCACTTAAGGGACGTGTTGAGCTCCTTTCCTTCCTTTATACCTATCGTCCGCTGTTATTAAAACCGTAAAATTTCAAATACACATTCGCTTGCCGATAAGACTGGTTCCATATGACAAGGTCAAACTTAATTTGAATAAATAGGCCAGGTACTGAGAAGACTAAACCAAAGTGTAAATATGTTTATAAGATTTTTGTCAATTTAATTTAAGGAAGGCAATAAAGTTTTATTTTTATCTTGAACTCTGTCTCTGACTGTCTAAAAGCTACCCGGATAGTGACTCCCACGAGAGGACGTCACAAATGGCGCCCGAGCAGAAAAATACGTTTTAAACAATAATACCGACCGAATTCCGAATTTTATTTTCATGAGACAGTACTACATTTCAAATTTTAATCAAAGACAAGGTGATTCACAGTTCAAAAATGACAGACGCTCCGGAAACGTCGAAGGTTAGTTGGGTGTACCTATTAAAGAAAGACGAACTTATAGCCGAATTAACAAACAGAGAACAGCCGACGGAAGGGAATTTCAGCGAGCTAAGAGCGAGATTAGTTGCGATCATCAAGGCACCAACTCAAAAAGGCCAAAACCCAGAGGAAATAGAAGAAAACCAGATGGAAGACAGACAAAGAAAGATGGAAATAGTACGCAAATGGGGGTTACACTTTGACGGTTCAAGAGACCCAATAGAATTCATAGAACGGTTGAAAGAACTCCAGACAGCTTACGGCCTACAAGACACCCACGTTTTACAAGCTCTACCAGAAACATTAAACGGAAAAGCATTACTATGGTACAGAAACAATAATAAATATTGGAACGAATTAAAAGACTTCGAACAAGATTTCCGCAATTTCTTCGTTTCCTCCGTTCTCACGCAATCTCTGGAAGCTCAAATCCGGAACCGACTCCAACGAAACAACGAAGGTGTAAAAGACTACATCATTGATATTCAAACAATGATCAGAAGACATGGTGAATTCAATCACCAAGAAGAACTAAACAGGATATACACCAATATGAACCCGAAATACAAGTTGTATATAAAGAGGCAAGACGTATCGTCAACACAGGACATCATCAGACTAGCGGAAGAATATGATATGGTCCAAAAAGAAATATACAACAGAAACAATACACGGTGTGACTGGACACAGGCAAATAGTCGTAATAACAAAATACAGAATTTCGACAGACAGACTTGTTGTTGGAGATGCGGCCGCAGAGGCCACAACAGAAGAAACTGCAGAGCTATCGCTGTACTCTTCTGCAGCCATTGCGGAACCCGAGGAACAACTTCCAATAACTGCCAATGTAGAAGCCGACCGGAAAACTCCAACAGGACTGGACAAGAAGGAGGCAACCCAGTCAGCATTTAGAGTCCTCCCTAACAACCTCCAGCTACGCACACTATACAGATCAACGACCCCACACAACGATAACGTTCAGCAACGGTAAAAAGTTAAGAGCACTAATAGACACAGGAGCCCAAAATTCGTTTATAGGACAAAAAGGTAAAAAAATATTGGAACAATGTGGAACAAAAAGCGACAGAAAAGCTTTAAAGATCACGCTGGCAGATGGAAAAACCAGCAACATAGAAATCTGTTTTACAGCAAAATGTTCCATAGACAACGTTTGGAGAAAAGCCAAGCTACATTTTTTACCAAACCTAGCTTCAGAAGTAGTACTGGGAATGCATGAAATAACAAGATGGGGCCTTGATTTATCAAACATCTTAAATAGAAATCGCGTAAGAAGGAGAGAACAATACCCAACCAGGACAGAACACGGATCCAGATCGTACAATGCAGATAATAACCGAATACCGACCAATTCCAGGGTCAACGAAACACCAACCGCAAGACATCCGCTCCAACAGAGAAGCAAAATATATAACAAAACGACCCACCGACTACCGACCGATACCGCGGTCGACAACCAGACCGAAGATATACCGAACTACCGACCGATACCGCGGCCGACGACCAGACCGAAGATATTCCGTCATACATACCGGAATTCACGAACAGTCCAATACGAGAGCAGCTCGACATCAGTACTACACTAAACAATACCGAAAAAAAACAATTACAGGAATTGTTACTAACAGAATTGGAGAAATTTAAACAAATTAAAGGAACAACACATGTAACCGAACATACAATAAAACTCAAACATAATACACCGATCAAACAAAGATACAGGCCCCGAAACCCGGCAATGCAGAAGATCATAAACGATGAGATAGATAAGATGCTAGAAGAGAACGTGATAGAAAAATCCAATAGCCCGTACAGTTCCCCCATCGTCCTAGTAAAAAAGAAGGACAACAACGGATACAGATTTTGCATCGATTTTAGGAAAATCAACGACATCTCAGAAAAAGATGCCTACCCATTACCGTACATCAATCATATCCTAGAAAAGTTAAAATCTGCAAAATATTTTACCACGTTAGATCTAAAAAATGGATATTGGCAAGTACCACTTTCCGAAGCAAGCAAACCCTTGACCGCTTTCATACCACCAGGGAAAGGACTATTCCAGTTCAAAGTACTTCCATTCGGATTACACGCCGCCTCCGCTACTTTTCAACGATTACTAGATACAGTAATCGGCCCAGAAATGGAACCACATGCATTCGCCTATTTAGACGACATAATAGTACTGGGGAAAACGTTCGAGGAACATATGGAAAACTTAAAAGAAGTACTGCACAGATTACAGCAGGCCAAACTACGAATTAATATAGACAAATGTAAATTCTGCAAAGAAGAGATAAATTATTTAGGCCATGTAGTAAACAAAACGGGAATAAAAGTGGACGACAACAAGACAAAAGCTATAGTCGAATATCCCGCACCAAAAACCGTTAAACAACTACGCCGATTTTTGGGCATCATCTCATGGTATAGGAGATTTATAAAAGATTTTTCACGAACTGCAGCCCCTTTAACAAAGCTACTAAAGAAAAAACAACATTGGACTTGGGACAGAGACCAAGAGGAAGCATTTAACAAAATAAAATTACTACTGACACAAGCTCCAATACTGATCTGCCCGGACTTCCAGAAAAGATTTTTTTTTACAATCTGACGCTTCGAACCACGGTTTAGGAGTAGCTTTAGTACAAACAAACGACGAAGGACAGGAACAAGTCATCGCTTACGCAAGTCGAACCCTAACAAATGCCGAAAAAAATTACAGCGTTACAGAAAAAGAACTACTAGCGATCATCTTCGGTATAGAAAAGATGAAACCCTACATCGAAGGATACCCATTTTCAATTATCACAGATCATCAAAGTCTACGATACTTACAAACAATGGAAAACCCTACAGGTAGAATAGCTAGATGGGCAATGCTGCTGCAACAATTTGACTTCGATGTCATTTACAGAAAGGGCTCCCAGAACGTCCTGGCCGACGCGCTCTCTAGAGAACCAGTAGATCTGGTTTGCATAATAAACGTAGAAGATGTAGAACCCGACGAATGGTACAATAAAGCTTTAAATAAAATCCAGACAAATCCGCAACTATTTCCAGACTACTCTATCAAAGATGGACTTCTCTATCGACACTTCTGGGACAAATACGATTTAAAAGAGACAGAGGTATCCAACCCCTGGAAACTATGCATCCCAAACCACAAGAGACAACAACTCCTGGCAGAAAACCACGAGCAACCGACCGCAGGACATCTAGGAATAGCCAAAACAATAACCCGCCTAGCTAGAAAATACTACTGGCCAGGGATGTTTAAAGACGCCGCAAAGTTCGTCAGGAACTGCAAGAACTGTCAGCAATTTAAGCCGCAACAAAGCTTAACTCCAGGCCGCATGCAATCTACACAAATTCCGCCACATCCATGGCACACCGTTTCAACCGACATCATAGGACCCCTTCCAACATCCAGCAAAGGAAACAAATATATAATGACATTCCAGGACACCTTTTCAAAATGGGTCGAAGCCATACCGATCAGAACAGCAACGGCAAAATCAGTCTGTCAGAACTTAAAAGATAAAATCATTATGAGATTCGGATCACCCAAAGAACTAATATCAGACAACGCAAGAACATACGATAACAGGGAAGTACGAAAGTTGCTAGACGAATTCCAGATTTCTAAAAGAAACATTCCGCCATATTCTCCCCAGAATAATCCAGTAGAAAGAACAAACAGAGTAATCAAAACAATGATAGCTCAGTTCTGCGATAATAACCATGAGAAATGGGACACGAGCCTTCCAGAACTACTATTCGCATATAATACAGCTAAACACGATTCAACGGGTTTCTCCCCAGCCTTCCTGAACTTTGGACACGAACTAGAAATTCCAAGTAAAGTCGTAAACACCCCAAACGACACACAACATACCGATCAAAACATAAAATGGCATAAACTACGAGAAACATTCGAATTAGTACGTACAAACCTGGCAAAAGCTTTTACAACTCAAAGCCATTACTACAACTTACGACGAAGAGAGTGGAAACCCACAATAAACGACAAAGTCATGAAAAGGGAATACCAACTCTCAAATGCCGCCAAAAATTTTAACGCCAAATTAGCACCGAAATTTTCAGGCCCATATACTATAACAAAAGTGTGTTCTAATGTAATATTCAAATTAAAACACGACGATAAAAACCGTACAATAACAGCTCATATCAAAGACCTAAAACCCGCATTTACCGATTTCCCTACTCCTTAATCAGTCCAAGCACTTACAGTCAACACCAAGTAGTGACAGTATATTTTAATACAGTTTACAGTTACCTTCAAATACAATGTCAGACACATTAGAAATATATTACAGTGACATAGAAATGGACGGCACAGTTACGCCGCCACCATACACCGTTCCAGAAGTAATATCACCATTAGGAAACACACCAAAACCTAACACCCCGGGCAAAGGCTGCGAGCCCCTGATAAAGGCTATTTCCAAATTCAAGAACCTTTTCGATGAACCAACCATGGGCATCACAAAAATTCAGAAAGTCCAGTCAATTCCAGTGTCAATCCCGCTGCTCTCACTAGTTCCGCCGCAGCATAAAGGAAAAAAATACAGACTGAGACTCCCGAACCAGGTGCTGAGGATAAAAACCAATAATTGAAGCCCCACGAAGGAAGACGTTTTTTTTTAAAGAGAGAGGAAGACGATTTTTTGTTTAAGAAGACGATATTTATATTTTTTTTAGGGCGGACATTTTTTATTTCGATGTATTGTAAATTTTTTTTTAGGGTAACCAAGTACCTGGCAAGGAATAAAAATAAAAAAAAAAAATTTTGTTCCAAAATTTTTTTTTTCCCCAGGAAGAGGGGGTGTAACGATGAGTCCAAGCCATCACCGTTAAACCAGCGTGCGCGCGAACCAACCCATGAAGTAGGAGTGTATCGACAGTAGAAAGGGCAAAGCTCCGCTATCAGTGTTCCCAAACCTACCGATAAATCGGTAGATCTACCGATTTCGACGTATTTCTACCGATCTACCGACACACGCTTAAATTCTACCGATTTTTATATTCAGATAGTGTCCAATATCAAATCTTCAGAATTCATATCCGAAATTGGACAGTATAATTTTATCACCCAGTAGACCGAATGAATCTATTTGTTATTAAATACACACACGTAGTTAATTAGGTTACATACACATTTGGTCAATTATAAATAATAATTTGGACATCAGTCAAAAGTACTGACAAAGTTAAACAATTTACATAAATTAAATACACATATCACGCTAGGTACGCGAAAAATATTGACCCAAATAGAATTTATATAAAACTAATATCTCTTGACTAGAGAAGCATTCAATCAATATTCACTCAACGAACATATAGTCTTCAACGATCAACTTCATCAGTCTCTACTCAAAGTAATCCCGGGTCTACACCCATAGTGTACGTCTCAACAATAAACTCTGCTACTATTATTTGGTGTTTCCATTACAACAGAACGAACATCTTCACTGAGCCAACGAGGGGAATTTGTTCATGGTCCTTCGAGCCGGATTTTAGCGTTAAGAACAATACAACAATTACAAGAAGACGAAGGAGCGAGGTTCCCGTTGGCATCGAAAATTGTAAAAGAAAACATGTATGTAGACGATATACTAGGAGGAGCTGAGACAGTGCAGGAAGCAGAAACAGCCCAAAAGGAATTAATACAACTGTTCAGAAAAGAAGGTTTCACTCTTAGAAAATGGTTGAGCAACGAAGAAAAAATAATGGAGAACGTACCGGAGGATATGAGGAACGTAGACTCGAAGGCATTCAAACAAGAAGAAGTACGGAAAACGTTAGGAATGCACTGGTCACCTAAAGAGGATATAATCACATTCAAAATAGGGATAACGACGGCAAAGAAAATAACGAAAAGACACGTACTGTCAGAAGTAGCAAAACTATACGACCCACTGGGATGGATAGCACCTGTAGTAATTCAGGCGAAAATGTTCATACAGGAATTATGGGAGCAAAAGACCAGTTGGGATAAAGAATTAACTAGCAACCAACAAAGCAGGTGGAATACATACCAGGCGCAATTAGTAAATCTGGAGAAAATAACATTGCCCAGGTGGAACAACTTAAGCAAGATAAACAGAGTAGAACTACATGGATTTGCAGATGCGTCTATGAAAGGATATGGAGCGGTAATCTACTCAAGGGTATTAGGCCCAGAAATTAAAACGAATCTAATGATAGCAAAATCGAAAGTCGCATCATTGAAAGGGAAAACGACGTTACCGAGGCTCGAGCTGTGTGCCGCGGTACTACTAGCAAATTTAATGAAGAAAACCCTACAAGCATTGAACAGGGAAAACATTGAGGTATATGCATGGTCGGACTCAACGATAACCCTGGCTTGGATAAGGGGATCATCAAAAAGGTGGAAAATGTTCGTCGCCAACAGAGTAGAGGAAATAAGACGCGTTATAGGACCGAAAAATTGGCATAAGGTAGATACAAAGGAAAATCCAGCGGACATCCTCTCACGTGGAAGTACCGCATCAGAATTATTAGAAGCAGAGCTATGGTGGAAGGGACCGACTAGTAACAAAACTTTAACTCAGGAATCAGAAGAAATACCAGAGACAAATGAGGAGGAAGTCAAAACGAAAATAACGGTGCACACGACAACGATAAAGGAGGACATATGCGAGAGATTCTCAAATTTAGAAAGAATGAGAAGAGTACTTTCATATTGTAGGAGATTTGCAGACAAATGCAGAAAAAAGAAGGACAATGGACAAAGTCAGATTACAGTCCAAGAATTAGAGGAAACGCTATTAAAGGTGATAAAGCACACACAGCACGCCTACTTCAAACCAGAAATAAATAAGCTGGAGAAGAAACAGCAATTAGACAAGAAAATAAATTAGCGTCATTGGTACCATTCCTGGATAGACAAGGAATACTAAGAGTCACCGGAAGACTGAGACACACGAATCTAAAGTACGGAGAAAAACATCCGATAATTTTGCCAAAGGATAGTGCATTAACAAAGTTACTTATAACAGATAGTCACGCAAGAAATCTACATAGCGGATTACAACAAACACTACAGTACATAAAAAGGAAATACTGGATAATCAACGGCAGAAGAACCGTGAAAGATCATCTAGCAAAATGTTTAAGGTGCAGGAGGTATAAAAGCCAAACAGCACAACAATTAATGGGAGATCTACCGAAAGACAGAGTGAACCCGAGTCATCCCTTTACTAACACAGGGATAGATTATGCCGGGCCAATAAAAATAAGTACCACGAGAGGCAGAGGACAGAGGAGCTATAAGGGCTACATCTCAGTATTTGTGTGTCTGTCAACGAAGGCAGTACACCTTGAGGTAGTAAGCGATATGTCTACGGATGCTTTCATCGCAGCGTTCAAGAGATTTACGGCACGCAGAGGACAGTGCAACAACGTATACAGCGATAACGGAACCACATTCGTAGGAACAGCAAATTTGTTGAAAAAAGAAAATCAAAAAATAGATGACGAGATAAAACAAGGATTACGGGCACGAGGTACCCAGTGGCATGTCATACCTGCATATGCACCACATTTCGGAGGATTATGGGAGAGCGCAGTGCGAATAATGAAATATCACTTGAGAAGAATCATCGGGGAAACAGTTCTAACATATGAAGAATTGAGTACGGTGCTGGCACAAATAGAAGCATGTATGAACTCGAGACCATTATGTGGGTCATCAGAAGACCCTGAAGGGAAAATAGCCCTGACACCAGCTCACTTCCTTATAGGGAGAGAAATTATATCACCAAATCGGGAAGAAGAGCTTACGACTTATTTGAAGATGCCGACGAGGTGGAGATTAGTGGAGAAAATAAAAAGAGACTTCTGGAAAATTTGGAAACAGGAATACCTGCACCAATTACAACAGAGAAATAGATGGCATAAGGCGCACCCTAACATAAAAGAAGAAGAAATAGTTATAATTAAAGAAGAGGATACACCTCCAGGCAGATGGCCATTAGCGAGGATAACAGAAACACACCCTGGAGCGGAGGGATTAACCAGAGTAGTAACAGTGAGAAAGGCTAACGGGAAACTGACTAAAAGACCCATACATAAGCTAATACGACTGGAAGAAGAGAAACAGGAAAAGCCGAAAAAGGCAGCAGCACTAAGATGGAAGAAAATACTAGTAGCTATAATGTTTGTAACGATGTTAAAACCCATAAAGGCAGAACCGTATAAAATATATAATCCGGTACCAGGATTTTTCACAGAAGACCTTGGAGAGGTCGTCATAGACCGGGGAACATTTCGAATAAAGGTGTTACTCGAAAAAGGAAGAATTCGAACAGAGCACCAACTAATAGGAAATATGATACAAGGCGTACGAGAACTGTGTCATGAGATAAAAATCGTGAATTGTAAGGATATAATAGAGAAATTGGAGGAAGGACAAAGAAAGGCGGAGTCAGTAAGCGAGGGGCTGACAGTAGAAATAAAAGGAAGGGAAAGAAGAGGAATATTAGGAACAATATTAACCTCAGTATTTGGAGTCAATGACGAAGCCTACAGTAACATTGAAGCATTAGATAATAACCAAAAGGAGCTAATAAAGGGATCACAGCACCAGGCGAAGATAATGTTAGAAACAATAACATCAATCAATCACACAGAGAACAGGATAAACGAGCAAATGAACAAGTTTAACAAAGCACTAATCACAGGTCTACAAGAAATATCTAAAGGACTTAACGAAGTAGAAGACAAAGCACAAAAACTAGAAACCGAATATAGCACGTTACGAATACAAACGATAGCATTACAAGTTATGGACTTCATAAACGAATATACTCAATTTTACGAGGGAATATTAAACCTTCACTATAACCACGGACACTTCATTGATATAGTGAAACCGGGTGAAATAACCAAATTAATAGGGAAAGCAGGGCAGATACTGCCTCAAGGGGTCGAAATACGACGACAACCCATTATAGAAACAGAAGTCAGTCATGACGACAGATATATAACAGTCATCGGCTACTTCATAGTGACAGGGAAAAATAAGTACAGCATGCTCAAAGTCACGGCCATACCACTTAACGTTGAGGGGTCGGTGTTGCGCACATTTGTCGCCCCAAGGAATCTACTGGTCGTAGATTATAACACACTGCACTACTTCGAATTGACCACGGAAGATAGAGAAAGGTGCTTACTGTTGACAAAGGCGCAGATAGCGTGCTCACCAACGGCTATAAGAAACATGGATACCCAACCAAACTGCATACTAGAAGAAATTTACGAGCGATCTAAGAATAGCACATGTCCAGTGGTAGCCAGGACAATACAGACAGCTCAATGGAGTAAGATGGGTACTCCCAACCTCTGGCTAGTTATCACGCCAGTCACGATACACATATCCATTATTTGCGATGGAAATCGGAGCGAAAGAGTACTGGAACGAGTCACATTCCTGAAGCTTTCACCCAAATGTATCGCCCAAACGAAAAATATTACATTACTCCCCACTAGCAGTGGGGTGGACAGAGCAGTGACGAGTTACCTGAAGTCGCCAATCACTCCCGTGGCCCAACTGGTGGCGAGGACACCCCGCAAGTTTAACACGCCTCTAAACACCTACCTTGACATACCAGGAGGAGAGCTACGTCATGTGTTACTTGAGGAGGAGAGTCTGGAACAAGAAATGACGCATGCGCAGTGGCGATCGATTCACGAATCTAATTGGCATTATTTTGTGGCCACCGGGATCATTACTATAATGGTAATAATTGGGATACTCACGTTATGGAAGTACCGTCCTGTTGCACGACTATGTCGTTCAGGGAATCCACAAACTCAGACTAACGAACAGGAAGTACCTGTATTAGTTAGTAATCGGCACAACAATGTACGGTCGACTTCCCAAGTTGACATCCCACTTTCCACATTTTCATCCAATTGCCCTAATTTTAATCTAGAGATAGAGTCGGACATTGATAGCTAGGGTACGGTTGGAAGATTATTGATTATTCTTAAACTATTTATAATTTATCATGTTTGAATTTTACTATGTTATGTAATACTTATATGTACCCAAGTGTATTGACACTTGGGCCAGATTGCCCGATTCCGCAGTATGTCCAATATCAAATCTTCAGAATTCATATCCGAAATTGGACAGTATAATTTTATCACCCAGTAGACCGAATGAATCTATTTGTTATTAAATACACACACGTAGTTAATTAGGTTACATACACATTTGGTCAATTATAAATAATAATTTGGACATCAGTCAAAAGTACTGACAAAGTTAAACAATTTACATAAATTAAATACACATATCACGCTAGGTACGCGAAAAATATTGACCCAAATAGAATTTATATAAAACTAATATCTCTTGACTAGAGAAGCATTCAATCAATATTCACTCAACGAACATATAGTCTTCAACGATCAACTTCATCAGTCTCTACTCAAAGTAATCCCGGGTCTACACCCATAGTGTACGTCTCAACAATAAACTCTGCTACTATTATTTGGTGTTTCCATTACAACAGAACGAACATCTTCACTGAGCCAACGAGGGGAATTTGTTCAGATAGAAATTTTTACTTATTCTTAAATTTGAGAAGAAATATGTAAGAGACAAAACAATTTTTCTTCCGATACGTGTAATTTGCATTGAGCATTTTTGTGTATTCACGAAAACGTGTGAAAACATTCAAAAATTTATTCTTAAATTATACCTAAGCGGTACTTTACAAAGTACACGATGTCATAAAAGCTAATAATGCAATAAATGAATCCAAATCCATTGTGATCCCGACCGCTTGGTTCTGGGAATTTGTCAAGTTAGGAACGGAACAACGCATAGTTAATCTAAGCTTCCGAGTGCACCTCACATAAAAACTCGGTAGTTTGTTTGTTGAATAATATTTCCTTGTAAAAAGGTTTTATACTTGAGTTTTCGTTTCTCGGATAAGTATTCGATTCCTAGTCACAGACTCATTTAAAGATTTAAATTTCAGTCAGTTGAGGTTTGTGAAGTCGTAACTCGTAACGTCGTGTTATTGTATTAGTAGCGTAATTTTTTATTGTACGCGTAACAATAATTTAATAGTTATGTCGTCAAGTTCTGAAAGTGATTCAAACCTAGGTGAAACAAGTAGCAGGTGTCTATTTCAATATTTCATTTAGTTTGAGATTATATTATATGGTTTAAAATAAACATGACAAATAAAGTTTTTTAAGTCCTCTTTTTTTTTCTCTCGTCTACTTAGTAGAATCCAGACCTTAATATTTATGTAGTATATGTACCCAATATAAATGTGACAACTTCGTATTTCCCACTTCGTTACTGTTGGATGTTACTGCCAGCAGTGCCAGCCAACGTGCCAGCAGTGCCAACCTTCTCGTTTTAAGTTTAGTATCTCGGTTCTCATTTTTTTATTTTATCAGATTTAGATGAATAAACATATTTTATTTTTTCTTAAATAAACGAATTGCAAAACATTATGAAATTTAAACAAAATAGTATATTTTGAAAAATCTACCGATTTTACACCACAATCTACCGATTTTTTTAACAAATTCTACCGATTTTATTTTTTTAAGTTTGGGAACACTGTCCGCTATATAAACGGCAACATTTCCTCACAGAGACAGAATCAACAGGTGTTGACTGAAGGTTCTCTCTTCCCTACCCCGGCTTGCGGACGTGTTGAGTTCACAAGTTGTTTCCTTTTCTTTTACCGTCTTTACCCGAAAAGCGTGTTGAGCTTTTCACTACCCGTACTCTGAAACAGTCGTGTTGAGATTGTCGAGGAGTGTCCTATTAACCCGAATCACTTAAGGGACGTGTTGAGTTCCTTTCCTTCCTTTATACCTATCGTCCGCTGTTATTAAAACCGTAAAATTTCAAATACACATTCGCTTGCCGATAAGACTGGTTCCATATGACAAGGTCAAACTTAATTTGAATAAATAGGCCAGGTACTGAGAAGACTAAACCAAATTGTAAATATGTTTATAAGATTTTTGTCAATTTAATTTAAGGAAGGCAATAAAGTTTTATTTTTATCTTGAACTCTGTCTCTGACTGTCTAAAAGCTACCCGGATAGTGACTCCCACGAGAGGACGTCACAAGGTGCAGACGCAAACACAATACTCTTCTTCATTACAATTCAGGGTCTTCAACACATTCAAATAATCAATCAATTACACCAGAGTCAGATGAAGATAGAAATAATGTTACTCAAAGTTCTTTAACTTATAACAATTCAGATATTTCTCAATCACCTATATGAATGCAAACACATTTTGCTTCTTCAAATGATCACAAGAAGAGTCAGTCTGCATTATTATTAACTGTTACATTTAATGTAAAAGATAATACAAGATAATTTTCATACCTGCAGAGCTCTTTTGGTTAGGTCATACCTGCCAAAGGTTAGGCCTACAATTAATAACAACCAATTTAGCTATTCTTGGTATTAATCAAACTGTTTCAAATTTAACAAAGAAAACTAATATTACAATTTATTCTAAATTTAACAGTTTTCAACATAAGATCACATGTTACATAGTTCCTACAATTACTTCTTCTATACCATCAGATACTATTGATATATCCTCAATTGATATACCAAACAATTTACATCTTTCTGATCCAGATTTTCATATGCCAGATAAAGTAGACATGCTCATACGTGCAACTCTATTTTGGGATTTGCTTATAGATGGCAAAATCCCCTTAAGAAAAGCTGGTCCTATTTTACAGAATACAAAATTAGGTTGGATTATCTCTGGTAAATTCTCAAGTATGTGTCATCACAGTTCTATTTGTAATTTTTCACAGAATATTCCTGAAGATGACCAACTAAAAAAATTCTGGTCGATAGATGAAATTCCTATTACCAATTATATGTCAAAAGATGACATTCAATGTGAATATTTATTCAGTCAAGATACATATCGCAGTAAAACTGGACAATTCGTAGTAAAATTTCCTTTGAAACAATCTCTTTTACTATTAGGGGATTCTAGAGAAATGGCTATTCAACGATTTCTATCATTAGAAAGTAAATTCAGTGCAAAGCCCAAATTGTATAGTCTTTATAAGGAATTCATTAATGAATACCTACAATTGAGTCATATGACAAAGATCAAAGATCTTAGATACTCAAAACATTTTACATTACTATGCACCACACCATGGAGTCTTAAAAGAAAGTATTACTACACAACTTCGTGTTGTGTTTGATTTCTCATGCCCAAGCAAGTCTGGATATTCTCTTAATGACCTTCAATATGTTGGTCCCAAGGTCCAAAATAATATTTTTGATATCTTAATTCGCTTCAGACTATATAAATATGTCGTTTCAGCAGATATATCTAAAATGTATAGGCAAATTTTGATGCACGAAGATCACAAACCCTTACAACAAATAATTTGGAGAAACAATCCAAATAAACAATTGTCCACATATCAATTAAATACTGTTACATGTGGTGCTACTTCATCCCCATATTTAGAAATAAGGTGTATAAACCAATTAGCCATTGAACATCAAGAATCATTTCCTATTGCTTCTAAATTTATTCTTTCTGATTTTTATGTGGATGATCTTCTAACAGGGTCTGATGATATTATTGAACTCCAGGATAGATGTAGAGACATTTCACTCATCTTAAATCTGATCATTTTATATTAAGAAAATGGGTTTCCAATGATGCCCGTGTATTACAACAATATTAGTACATCTGACATTCCCAATGAAATTCTAAATATAGGAGAATCAGAAAGTTTTAAAACGCTAGGTATTCAATGGTCTAGCAAGCAAGATATTTTAAGGTAGAAAATATGTTCCATCAAGCATGAAAATCATATTACAAAAAGGCAAATTTTATCTACCATATCTCAAATCTATGATCCTTTAGGAATTTTAAGTCCAGTGATAATCATTTCAAAAATAATTATACAGCAATTATGGTCACTTAAATTACCTTGGGATGAACCAGTTCCAGAAACTATATTTATCAAATGGTTTCAATTCTACAACCAATTGTATTGTTTTTGTGATGCATCACTACAAGCATATGCAAGTTGCATTTACATAAGAAGTGTAGATGCTAAAGGTATACATCAAACACATTTACTGTGCTCCAAAGCAAAGGTAGCACCCTTAAAATCAATCACTATCCCACGTTTAGAACTACTAGCTTCATTATTAGGGGCTCAGCTGGTAGATCAACTTCTTAAAGGTTCTTTTCCATCAATTCCAATATATTTCTGGTCTGATTCTCAAATTGTACTTTGTTGGCTGAAAAAAGAGCCAAGTCAATTGCAAGCCTTTGTTGCTAATAGAGTTTCCAAAATTCAGAAAATTACTGAACCAAGTTACTGTTAACGCCGAGGAAAACCCTGCAGATTTAGCTTCTCGGGGAGTCTTGCCAGAAAATCTTGCGAATTCAAAATTATCCTTTTATGGTCCAGAATTTTTACATACACCATTTAATCAATTATCTACTACTAATGAATGTAATCTAGTAATTCCGGATTTAAAGAAAGCATCTGCTATATTCACAACTAAAATTAAAGAGCCATCGGCTTTATTTCTACAATTTTCAACTTTTATTAAATTACATCGAGTAACTATAGAGCGTTCCACGTTAAGAAAATAACATTAGGCTTATGGAGATCAGTGTTGCCAAAACTCTCAGGCATGCGGTTTATTAGATTGTCGATATATGATTCATTCTAATCAGAGCCGTATTCAGCACTGTGTAGTTGTAGTTAATTAATTTCACTAATAAAAGGATATGTCTAGTTGAATACAAAATAATGCATTATAAATACCCGTTTCTTTAATTGACAGATATAGGTATGCATTTATTATAGGTCTAATAAAAATAGTTACATTTCTCTATTTGTTTAACATTACATATTGATTAAAGCTTTAAATAAGATATATTTTAAAAAAAAAACAAGTGCAGCTTTAATTTTATTTTCATGTAAGTAATAACAACAATTACATACATAAAAAATTTTCCTTGTATACAGGGTGAATCACCACTAACGGAAAGAAAGATTACAGCGAAAGAGTAAAAAAATTAAATTAATAGTTTGTAAGTTGATAAAAGCTACATTTCAAAATTATTTTGAAATATACAGGGTATACCAATTACAGGGTTGTTACTCCATATTTTGCGCTGTCGGCCGATACTTCTTCTACCGATTAATGATTTATCTCTTGCTATTTTGACCACACGTGCCTCCTCCATTTGGCTTATGTGGTTATTCCAGTCTTTTTTCTATTTAGTGTCCATTCATTTATACAGTATACGTTATATTTATATATATATATATATATATATATAAAAATTTTAGAGGATATATATATATATATATATATATATATATATATATATATATATATATATAAATATATATATATATATATATATATATATATATATATATATATATATATAGAAAAGGAGTACGACCGTCAATCCAAAATAAACTAAGGTACACTCGAAGAGTGGTGGGTTTATAAAATAAATTATGATGAACTTGGTTGTTAAAATTTTAAACTGAAATTGATTCATAGAATCTTTTTCATTACGGTCCGAAATGATTTGAACCTTTGGACTGTGGAAGTTGTATTAATCTTCACCTGTTGGCTGGCTAACCAGTGACGTCATATTATTATAATATATGATATTTTGTTTGACTTCGCATGCTTTGTTCTTTGTTGACAAATCAATCACTGTAGGATAAATGGTGATCTTAACCACCTTTTCCTTTCATTGTTTGATTTCTTAACGACAAGTTGTCAACCAAATTTATCACATTTTTTGAATATACCGCCCTATTACATAGAGGTTGGTATTTCGCCTTGCTGTTCTTGTCATTTTGACCTCAAGGCCATCTCTCTTCACGTTGTTTGCGTGGGTGTTAAACCTGTAAATTCATTTATCGGCGAGACTCAGTAAGCTTAAGACTGGTAACTTCATTATATCTTTATACTAAATTAATTTAAATACCTTATAATGTTATCTAAAGTTAAATTTAAAATCTAATTGATTAAATAAATTGTTGGAAGTGCTTTCTCATGATCTTTCTAGTTCTTTACACTTTAACATAAATCTTAATGTTTTTTACTTAAATTTTTATAATAACTTTTTTATATACATGTATGTTTATCACATGTTCTTTTGCTGTGCTAATTTTGTTAAATTGCAAACTATACCAAGTTTCAATTAATTGATTTATACAACTTTACTCTAAATGTCCAGTTTCGTAAGCTTTTTCATATTTTTAACATCTTTGACTGCTACATGTCTTTGTAAGGTAACACACTTTTATTGTAGCTTCTCTATGGATGTTTGGATCATATTGTATCATATTGTATGTATTGATCATATCATTTGGTTTCATATTGTTCTTTTTAGATGAACTGATGATGCTTTCTGAGCAGAAAGCTAAACGTCTTCAATAAATAGATGAAGTAGCCACCTTCTTTGTCTTTTATTTCTCCACTTTGACCGAAAAACCCACCACTCTTCGAGTGTACCTTAGTTTATATATATATATATATATATATATATATATATATATATATACACTCGCGATCATAAAATCCGGGTCACCTTGAAAATCACCGTTATTTCATTTTTAACGAGCTTTATCGTAAATAATAATAACACAAATACAAACTAATACATGTTTCTGAGAATTGTGGTTGACTTAGCGGTTTCCTTTGTAACAAAGAATTTTAATAATGCCGATTTCGCGGAAAACTATACATTTCCCAAAATGAACGGTACCTGTACCTGCCGCTTGTTTTAAATGTCTCATTTGTGCTTCGACTTTCTGTTCAAACGCAACAAACAAACGTCTATTATTGCTACCATTAGTGTTTATTAGTGCCATTATTAATGTGTATTATTGTTTATTTTTTGCTAAAAATGCCTTTGACTGTTGTTGAAACGGCACGCATTGTTGCGCTTGTGGAAGACGGTCACACGTAACGGCAAGTCGCAAGAACTGTTGGCGTAAGCCTTTCTACGGTTCAACGAGTGCTTGAACGCTCTCAGGAGACGGGTTTGCTAACCAGACGACCTGGATCTGGACGAAGAAGAATGACCACGGCACGAGATGACGGTTTCCTTGTGTTTCAGGCTTTACGAAATCGGACCTCAACTGCGGTTATGCATCGAAATCGTCTACAAGAAGTACGAAATTGCAATGTTAGCGTTGCAACAGTCAGGAGAAGACTTCGTTCTTCTGGACTATCTTCTCGGGTAATGGCTACAGGACCGCCACTTCGCCGGGCGCATCGAGTTGCACGACTAGCTTTTGCTTGACAATACGCGCATTGGGGAATTAATGATTGGAGCAAAGTGTTATTCTCAGATGAATCCCGTTTCTGCCTAACTGGAACCGATGGACGTGTAAGAGTTTGGAGGAGAACCGGTGAACGATTTTCACAAGCTTGCATTGCTCCAAGAATGCCATTGGGTGGGGGCTCAGTCATGGCTTGGGGAGGTGTATCTTCAGACTTCCGCACAGAATTACCCTTCATCGAAAATGGGTCCTTAACTGCACGAAGACACATTACGGAGATTCTGGAAGAACATGTTATGCCCACCATGGCAGAACTTGGAAAAGACGCCGTTTTTATGCAGGACAACGCGCGACCGTACGTTGCCAGGATCAGTATGCAATATTTGGACGAGGTTGGAATTACGCGTTTACCCTGGCCAGCTAGGTCTCCAGACCTGAATCCCATCGAACATTTCTGGGACGATTGGAAAAAACGTATTCAAACCCATACACCTTCTCCTAACAACGCACAGGAGCTTAAGGATCTGTTAGTGAGAGAGTGGAATAACATACCACAACATGTAATCCGGAGAAAAATTGAGAGTATGTCCCGTCGTCTGCAAGAGGTTATTAGAGCAAGGGGAGGCAATACACGATATTAGTCATTGAAATTCCACTGATGTTTTACCACGTTCTGTATTTCATTTTTTTTTCTTATGTCTGTTTTATCAACAATTTGGTTTGTTTTCTGCTTTTTCAATAAAAACAATAAAAAACCGTTTTTTTTTTCTTTCAAAACAAACATTGATGACAAATAAAAAATACATTAGCCTAAAAAAAGGATTGTTACTGCAACAGATGCAAAAATATTCAAGAAACTTGAAATTTTCAAGGTGACCCGGATTTTATGATCGCGAGTGTATATATATATATATATATATATATATATATATATATATATATACATCCTACTATCATTTTCGCATCGATACATTATGCTTTTACCATCAATTTAGCATCGTCTTGCAAAGCAGCATCTGTATATCGACGCTACTTTACAAGACCTTAATAACTTTTTCCTGTACTTGTTACAAGAATTTTAACCATCTCATTGATTAGAGTTTTGATACCGTGTTGGTATTTTAAAATATCCGCTTTCTCTTTTTATCCCTTACTGAGTTATATAAGTTTATGTGAATCGAGGGAATAATTATAGGGAAAGAGAATTTGAGAGACAAAATAGAAGCAGGGATTTTACAAATAGGGGAGAGAATATGAACAATGCCAGGAGAGATATCGGAAGATATAACTGGGAACGTAGACAAGGGAATCCAAACAATGATAGAGGGAATAACTGGAGACAAGGAAATGACAGAGGCAATAATTGGAGACAGAACCAGGGAAATTATCCACAGGAGACGAGAAATAGGGAAGCTTACAGAGAAGGGAATCCAAGATATAATAGGGGGAAAATGAGGAGAGAAGACAGGTGAATGTAGTTAGAACAGAGGAGAATAGGGGGGAAGCAAGTGTTGATGCAGAAGGGAGAAATTTTGTTTAGACCGCTCCTATGTGCATAATATTGTCTACTTATCAAAGTATGAACATCCAAGGGAGTTTATTAGAGATACTGGGGAATTAAATAAAAATAATAACACTAATACTTTAAAGTTTATTGAAGGGTATATACAAGATTCAGTATACAAGTTATTATTAGATACAGGTTCAGAAGTAACTCTAATCAACAAAAACATTGTAAATAATTTAAATAAGGACAATATTATGGTGATAAAAACAAATAAATTATCATTAAAAGGGGCGAATAATAAAAAATTATATGATACTAATAGTTCTATAATCTGTAATGTAAATTTAATAAGAAATGCTAATCGTTATGTAAATAGAATCAATAAGAAGAGAAAGAAAAGAGTTACTTTTGAAAAAGGGGAGAAGGTACTTATCAGGTCACTACAGGTGCCTAAAAGGGATGAAAATCTCTGTGGAAAATTACTTGTGCCATTTGAAGGACCTTATGTCATTAGTACTGAACATGGGGTAAACAGTTATGAACTAAGACATCCAGAAACTAATAAAATTAGAGGGATATTTAATATAGAGGGAATTTATAAGTATTATGAATAAACATACAAGGGTAGGCAATATTATGACACGAATTTGGTATTATAAGATATAAGTTTTGTAAATAGAAGGATAATTAATAAATAAGCATATCTTGAGATAAATTTGATAATTAAATAATTTATTAGGAACAGATGTACAGAATAATGATGAATTTAGATAAACAAAAAAGGTTGATTTATTTTCAAGTAGATTTATAGGAGTTACAAGTATAAATAAATAAGCAAAGTACTATGGACAAATCGATATTTTGTAGAAATTGGGAAATAGGGAATATTATAATGATAAATAGTATATGCGGAAATAAGATGAAAAATAAAATTATAAGAAATATTGAAATATGAAATATAGAGAGTTATATGTAGAGATGATGAAATGAATATTATATGCGGATATAAAAAGAATAAATAATAATGCGGCAATGAATAAAGATACTGAAATAGTATATGAAATAGTATATAGGGGAACAATTATAAGAATTTCTACGAAAATAGTACAAGAAATAAATAGTACAGGAAAAGAAGTAAAGAAATTGGGAAAGTACTTGGAAATTTGATTCTGAAGTTGATATAATTAGTGAAAGATTTGTAGATTTTGTTTGGAGAATTCTGTATTTGTCATAGAGTAAATTATAAAAAAAAATATATTCAAGAGATATGCTTATTAATAAAAGTCAGTTTATTGTTATGTTAATATTAATAAAATATTTAAGTTTACCGGTAAGAATTTAGATTTAGTAAGTGCTGATAGTTAGCACTGAACAAAATCCAAATTGGGGGGAAGTTGAAATGATTTCAATATGTTAAAAAGGATACAACTTAAATGGATTTTTATATGAGTTTGTTGTTCATGAATTTCATGAAGCCATCACAATGTGGGTTCGACTCTGAAATAAAAGAGAGAAAAAGATTAGTAAATTGTTAAATAAATTAATTTTGACTTACCTGGTATAGTGTTAATAATTTCTGAATAGTATAGTTGCCTAGTGTATAGGTGAATCGTCTAAACCTTAAAAAGAACAAAAAAAGAAGAATTCTTAAAAAATATTTAAACATAGAAATTTTGAAAACGTCAGAAAATAAACTGTCAAGCAAGTCTATGGGAGCTAAATTAATAGGGGTTTTGTTAAATAAGAAATTACAATGATGTGGAGATGAAAAGAATAAATTGTATTAGCATTGTAATAGAATAAGTTTTATATCTGAACATTTTTTTTTATAAATTCCCAAATTAGATGTGATTAAAGTGATTATGAGAAATTAATGTGGATTGACAAATGTGTCAGAACAGGACAGTTTTATGGTTTAAAAAAAAAATAGAAGACGAAAAGAAAAAAGAACGTTGGTTGCTGTTAGCAACGAATGATAGATTTTGTGGGAGGCCGACAAGAAATTTGGAAAGGAGAGTCCTGAAATTGTGGAATAGGTCGGGAGTGTTTTTTTAACTCGTCTAAAGAGAATTTTAGTTTTTCCACAGTTTCCACAGCAGAGATATCCAGAATTTGTTCCAGAGAGTAAGAGAAACAATTTAACTTATAAATTATTATTGGAGTACAGAAATGTCATTTAAATTGAGAAAATTAAAATTCATGAATTAACATAATTGCGATAGGCCTTAAAAAAATTGAAAATATTAATGATCATTAAATTAAAAATAGAATAGTACGTACCTTAACTTCCGAAGAGAGGATTGATATTCCAGTTTCACCAATTATTTTGCGAGTAGTTAGTTTTCTTTAAATAAATCAGAACTGTTTTAAAATAAGGTTGGATAATAATTTTGGGGATCATTTGAAATTTTGATTATATTTGAATGCAAGTTAAAAGTCAGCGGAATAAAGTGTTCATTTTCTTTTCTTTATAGTTCATTTAAACACTTTATAAAGTTGCAATATTTATTTAGTTTTTAGGTACTTGTATAGAGTCTCCACATTTTGTAATAAATTTTTATTGTCACGACTCTAAACCACATTAAGATTTATACGATTCCTATTTTTGTAAATTTTTAAAGGCAACCCAAGTTGCAGACGAATTTTATTGTTTATATTAAATTTGTTCAATATTAATAAATAACGTGCTTCATTTGGGTTAATTTATCAAAGGTCTAAAGTAAATTTTGGTTTAATTTCTTTTTGAACTCTACCAGGAGACTACAGAGTCGACGTCACATAGTGACAGATTGCTTAGAACACATAATTGAGCTAGCTGAGGTGTATATTAAATTAAACAACGAACCACAGATTTTAAAAATCACAACATTTATTATAAATAAAAATAAAATTAATAAAATACAACTTTTTCAATATATATATATATATATATATATATATATATATATATATATATATATATATATATTATTAAAAAACACTCATTGCTCATTCAAATATTCACAATTTGGCGCTCACCGCGGTGGCTCTCTATTTAAAAGAATTAGTTTGGGAAGATAAGTGCTCTCATATAATTAAATTAATTATCATTAGAAAGAAAAAATTATAGATTTTATTTTTAATTATATTTGAACAAGTAAAGTCTCAAAATGTCTCAAGGAAAGAAAGGTACAAGAAGCAAAAAGAATGAAGAAGATGTGGAAGTAGAAACACAACCTATACAAGAGGAGAGTTTAGTTCAAGTTCCACAAGATACTGCAGAAATGAATCCAGAAAGAGAGGAAAATGTCAATATGGCAGCTTTGATGTCATTAATGATGCATATGAACAAGAAAATGGAAGAGAATTCAAAAGAAATCAAAGAAGACATGAAAAAAATGGAAGAGATTTCAAAAGAAGTCAAAGAAGACATGAAAAAAATGGAACAGAAATTGGAAGAGAATTATAGAAAATTAGAAAAGAAAATAGAAGATAATAATAATAAAATTGTAAAACAAATAGAAAAACAAATGGATAAAAAACTAGAAGCTGCAGAGAAAAAAGTAGCAAATGAAATAAAAAATATACGGCATGACTACAAGTAAAGGATAGAAAATGAGAGGACAGAAGTAAATAGGATTATTCAAGATAATAAGATAGATATAGAACAGAAAATAGAGTTGCAAAAATGTAACTTAGAAGTAAAAATTAACGAAGACAGGAGAAAGGCAGAAGAAAAATTAGAAGATATGCAACAAAATATCAAAATAAATAGTAATCAAATAAGAAATGTGGAACAGAGAATAGATGATATTTCACAAATGAGAGACATAGGAAGACCTTACTTAAATTTAACAAATGAGACTGGGATTAAATTCTCTGGTAATATAAAAAATCTGCATCCTAGAGTATACATAAATAGTTTAAGACATAAATTAAGATTAGTGAATAATATTAATGATATTAAATATTATATTAGAATGACATTAAGTGACAATGCGGCAACTTGGTTTGCCAGTATTGAAAATTATTTAGATAATTTTCAAACATTTGAAAATAAATTTTTAAATTATTATTGGGGTGAATTAGAGCAAGCTAAATTTAGAGAAGTTCTATATTTTGGAAAGTATAAGGTATCTAGACATTTTGATGCCGATGTTGTGCAAACAGTAACTGTACAAAATATTCAAACAATAGAGAGTTTTATTAATTTTATTCAAAGAATACAAAGAGGTAATATGGCAAGTAATAATGATAACAATGATATTAGGATGAATAATAATAATAATAACAGAAAAAACAATAATAACTTTCAATATAATAAGAATAATTATCAACAATATAGACAATCATACAATAATACTAGATATGGTGATAATTTACAAAATTTTAATAATAATAACAATAATCAAAACAGACAGAATTTTAATAACAATACTAGTTATAATAGACAACATTTTAATAACAATACTAATAATAATAGACAAGATTTTAACAATAGAAGAAATACAGAACAACCTAATTACAACAGACAGGTAAATTATGTACGAAGAAATAGAAGCTGCGAAGATAGTGAACGAAATAGTACATGGCAAGAAAATATGAGTAGAAGTCATAGTAGGGAAAGACATAGGACATTAGATCCAAGTGGTCAGACACAATCTGACAATTCTAACAATCAAAATTTTGTTCAGTAAACTTTCTGAATTACAAGTTGGGCAATTGCCATTATGAAAAACCTTCTGAATTTATTTCTTTAGATGAAGATAAAATTATTGAATCTATTAATTTAATTTATATAAATGATATGGCCAAAAATAAAATGATTAAAATTATGATAGATACTGGTTCAGAAAGTACTTTAGTCTCGGAGAATTTTATTTTTAATACATTAAAACTATCAGATATAGTAAAGATTCCAAAAATTAAAATTGTTGGTGCAAATAATAAGAAGTTGGGTGAAATTAATAAACTAGCCAATTTTAAAATTAATATTCTTAATAAAGAAATTAATATGCAAGGATTTGTTGTCAAGGATTTATGTGTTGATATATTAATGGGAAATGACGAATTGGAAAAGAAGAAAGTAAAGATAGATTTTGAAGAAAAAATATTAACTTTGGAAGGGCAAATAATTAAATTTATGCAGAAAGATGAGGTGGAAGAAGGAATAAGAGTTGATAGGATATTATTAAAAGAAAATAATGATGTTTATGACGAAGAAATGTATTTTGATTATAGGGAAATGTCCCAAAAGAATGTAAAGAATAATTGTAGTGAATATTTAAGGAATGTAAATTTTAAGGAGATGGATGCCTACGAGGTGGAGTGCGTAAAATTGGAAGCAAGGAATAATGAAGAATAATTTTATTTGTAAAGAAGAAGATGTGATAAAAGTTAATTGCCCTAAAGAATATAAATCAATAGTCGTTTCCATATTGCAGCAACACAAGGGACTTGTCAATAAAGAAAATAGAATTGCACACAATTATATCCATAATATAAAAGTTAAAGAAGAAAAAGATTTTAAAACAAAATCATACCCAATACCATATAAATACAGAGAAGAAGTAAACAGAACGATTAATAATATGTTAGAAGATGGAATTATTGAGAAGGCAGATACACGTTTTATAAACCCTATAGTAGTAGTACGTAAAAGATCAGGTGAAATCAGGTTATGTTTGGATGCAAGGAATATTAACAAGATTACTGAAAAGCAATTTGAAGCACCAATAAGTATAGATGGAATACTAGGAAGAATTAGAGGAATGTCATTTTTCACTAAAATCGATTTACAGCATAGCTTCTGGTTAATACCTCTAGAAAGAAAAAGTAGACAGTATACAGGATTTCAGATAGATGTAGTATATCAATTCAAAGTAGTACCATTTGGACTTCAATCATCTTGCAGTGCTCTATGTAGATGTCTTCATGATATTTTGGATCAATATGAACATTTTGTAATTCACTACACTACTGACAAAGTTGGACTAAAAATAAATCAAGAAAAATGTACATTTTTTCAAAAAGAAGTAATATATCTAGATTATAAACTTAACACTAAGGAAATCGAAATAGATCCAGAACGGACACAGGTCATTCAGGAATATAAAACACCACACAATTTAAGAACTTTATAAGAGGATTTATTGGAATAATTAATTATTATAAAAGGATGATACCAGATCTAAGTATAAAAGAAATTCCATTACTTGAACTGCTGAGGAAAGGTGTAAGATGGAGATGGGATCAGAGAAGAGAACTAGCATTCCAAGAAATCAAAAACATTTGTCTGTCAAATTTAAAAATATACCATCCTGACTACACACAGCCATTCATATTAAGAACAGATGCATCCATAGAGAGATTATCAGGGGTATTATTACAAATACATGATGGGGTCGAATACCCGATACAATTCATTTCAAGAATTACAAAGCCACATGAAAAGGGTTACTCAGTTTCAGAATTAGGACTAGCAAGTATCATACACTGTGTCACAAAATTAAGATTTTATTTATTGGGTAATGAATTTACTATAGAAACAGATCACCAAGCTCTAACATCTATATTAAATAACAAATATGGAAACAGTAGAGTTCACCGGTGGAGTCTAATACTGAGTGAATACTGCTTTGAAATCAAATACATTTCTGGAAAATCCAACATAGTGGCAGATGCTTTGTCAAGGTTAGAAAATACATCACAAAAAGGACAGCGAACAATAAAAATTGGATTAAATCAGTTAGTAGAAAGCACTGGATTATATTCTAAAGAAGAAATCATAAGAGATCAGATCAATTTGAGTGAAAAACAAAAAGTCCTTAAGAAAGATGGGGTTTATTATAAAATAATAAATGGCATAGAAGTATATGTAATAAGTAGAATTTTGGCAAGGAAAATATTGAAAAATTTACATAACAATTACATGCATATTGGTTCAAGAAAGCTATGGATGCTATTTAGGGACAATTATTTTGCAAAGAATGACATAAGTATAGCAAAAGAAATTACTATCCAATGCCAAATATGTCAAATAAACAAAGAAAATAATTTCAAAAACCAGAACACATATAAATCTAATGTTGCATATGAAAAACTAAATACAGTTTCCATGGATTTCATTTCAAATTTAGTTCCAAGTCCAACAGGAAAAAAGCATATACTAGTGATAGTTGATTTATATACAAAATTTATTAAACTATATCCCTCCTCAAGAACAAATGTTAAAACATTGAAATTATATATTAATCAATTTTTCGAAGAAATAGGACCATTTAGAAATTGCATAATAGATAATGCTACATATTTTAACAACCAAAAATTTCGGGCATTTTGTGAGAAAAAGGGAATCAACATTCATTTTACAAGTATCAGACATCCTCAGGCAAATCCTGCAGAAAGATATATTAAAGAAGTTATAAAATATTTAAGGATAGTATGCCAGGATCAACATGAGACATGGCAGCAACATATACCACAAGTAGAATATTTTTTAAATAATACACATAATTTAAATACAGAGGAAGTACCAGAATATTTAATGTTTGGCCATATAGGAAACAGAAAATGGATTAGTGAATATAATCAGGATATGTTAGAACAAGTAATGCAGAAAGTGAATAACCGAATTAGGAGGAAAGCTGAAAAATATATCAGAAGACAAAATCGAAAAATAAAAAAACCAATCACATTTCAAAAAGGAGACAAAGTGTTAATTCGTTCACTTAGAAAGAGTAATGTTAGAAAAAACCGTTGTAAGAAATTACAACCAATGTTTGAAGGTCCATATAGAATCGAAAATCAGAATGGACGGTAATTACTTACATTAGTGAGGATAGTCGGATTTGTCTGAAATTTGGACAGTGGATTATGTTTTATTTTTTATTCACTTTTCAATCTATACATTTTTTTACGCTGAGCTATAGTTTTTCTGTATTTCGCATTTAAAAAACTGATATTTTGACATAAATTTCAAGATGCCGCCGCCATTACAGCTGCTGTCAATGATGTGCGTGTGCGTAGTACATACTTCTTGATCCAATGTTGCCACACTTTTTAAATATATTGTTTATTGTGAAAATATTATTTCTCAAGCTTCTCAAGTACAATAATAAATAATGATAATGAGTATCATTTCTGTTTTCTGTTTCTAAGGGATTCGTATAACTGTATTTCATTTGTTATTCACTTATGTTATTACATATAGATTATAGTTTATTTCGTTTTATGTTGTATTTAGTTGGATGCATTAGTTATTAACTTCTTTATTAATTTACATAGTTAGATGTGATTATATTAATTAAGATTAGGTTTTAATTTGTTTTTTTTTATTGGTACCCCATTTTGCTTATTTAAAGTACGCCGTAGCGTGTTTAAATTCAACTTTCAAAAACGCGTGTGTTTTAAAGTTACCCTGGCAACATCAACAGTTTTAAATATTTAGCTGACCTGACAGGAGTACATAACTTGTAATGTCAAACAAATAATATAGGAATAAAACATTAGTAACAAATATTTCAAAAGCTTTATTCAAATATTTGGAAATCTCAATTGTCCCAATCTTTTAATCTTATACTTACTTAATATACTATACTGATAACGAGTTTTGCAAAAATATTTCGAGTATTTCGTTTTATGTTGTATTTTGTTGAATGCATTAGTTATTAACTTCTTTTTTAATTTAAAGTTTGAGATGTGATTGGATTAGTTTAGATTAGGTTTTATTTTGTTATTTAATAGTCAATAATGATTTTTACAAAAACACTAATTCTGCAACCTGACAACAGTGTTTAAAACTTAATTCCAATATATTTACTCCACAAAAAGCAATATTAAGTCATATGTGGTCTTCTGCTTCTAATGGCGCTACAACCCTTTGTGAGTCTTGGCCTGCTTAACAATGTTCTTCCATTCTGCCCTGTCGGATACTTTCCTTCGCCACTGCCTGATGTTCATGGTTTTAAGATCCCTCTCTACGTCGTCTATCCATCTTTTACGGGGCCTTCCTCTTGTTCTGTTTCCTTGGGGCTTCCATCTCTGGACTACTTTTACAGCTCGATTATCTGGCATTCTTTCTAGGTGACCAAGCTAGTTTAGTCTTTGTGACTTTACAAATCTGAAGTCATATGTGGTACACTTTTATTAAAACTTAAAAATTTAATATATTTAGTCCGCAAAAAAACAATATTAACTCATATGTAGTATACTCTTATTAAAACTTAAATTCAATATATTTACTCTGCAAAAAAAAAAACAATATTAAGTCATATGGAGTCTCTTATTAAAATTTAAATTCAATATATTTACTCCGAAAAAAACAAATATATATGTGGCAACATCGAACCTGCGCAGAATATTGTATATTGTGCGCAAACGCGCTTGACTTATTTTTCCAAATAAATAAATTTTGGCCATTTTACAATATTTTATATTTTTGGATAATTTAACGGGGAAAATGATTGGTATTTACAATTGATTTATAAATTTTATGTAACTACTAAGGCTATTTCGTCTTTTGATAACATTTTTCTCTTGTTAATTTTTGATTTCATATATATTTTTCATATTTTTTTTTTTTCAATTTTTGTTACATTTTTTCACTTTTTGTATATTTCCGTAGACGTAAACATGAAAAGTTTGCCTTTTTTCTATTTTTCAGGCTAAGTCCAACAAAAATTCGCATTTTTAGGGACCCTCACGTAAACAAATACCGAATGGACTAAATAGTTATGTGTTGATAGATGCAGATAATAGACTAAGAGGCATGTTTCATATCAATGACATTTTCAAATATTATGAAGAGATTGAATAATGTCTTCTATATTTTTAACACTGATAGCAGTAAATAATAAAAACACTAACAGTTTACTGATAGATCCATTTCATTTTGATTTGTTTTCATTGTTGTGAATCAATTTGACATCATACTTGTTGATTTTGTCCATATGGAAATTGTTTGTGCCCTAAAAATCATAATTTGGGGTTAGATACTAAATTGATTCTATAAATGTTTTTCTAAAAATAATATGAAAAGTGTAAAACTTACCATTCATATTGATGAAAGCCTTTTGAACGGAAATCTTGTCTATAAATAAACAGAACACAATATAGATGATTAGGTTATATTTTTATTCTCTGATATAGCCTCCATTGCTCCATTAGACATGACAGTTTGACATAGACAGACAACAGGGATGTATTTATAATAGAACAATTTTAAATAAAAAATTGAATTATTTAATTTATTATATTTACTAAGGTATGTGGATAAAAAAATAAATATTTAAAAAAATAATAAGTGAATTATTTCTTTTAAAATTAATTTTGGGGTATTGAGATGATATTAAACATAGGAGAAAGAAAAATAGTGTTTAAAAAAAAATTATAACTTATATACTAGAGAATTTTATAAAAATTATGTATATGAGGGTATTCTTAAGAAACTAGCATATAATAAATGTAAAAAGTTTTTTTTAATAATTATATATCACAATATATATATATATATATATATATATATATATATATATATATATATATATATATAGATGATATTAAACATAGGAGAAAGAAAAATAGTGTTAAAAAAAATAATTTATAAGTTATATACTAGATAATATTAGATATAAAAAGTATTTGGTTATTTTAATTATTTTATTATTTTTAAATAATTTGGTTAAAGTCATATACTAGAGAATATTATAAAAATTATTTATATGAGGGTATTCTTAAGAAACTAGCATATAATAAATGTAAAAAGTTTTTTTTTATTAATTATGATATATTTAAGTGAGCCATGTGCATAGGCAACCAAATATACTCTGAATAAGTGACAGTTAAATAATAATTGCGAGTGTAGAATGGGGTTGTTTATTGATTTGCATGTAATTGCAGATTTGAAGTAGTGTAATTTGTTAATTTAAGGTGTTTGATTTGCATATAAGTTTGTATTCTGATCTGAAAAGCCTAAATGTCGATCAAATTCTCGATAGAATTTTAGTTAGAATAATAATCTTCTAGATAGCATAAAAAGAATTATCTAGAAAGACGTCAATAGACAGAATTTAACCTTTGTTCACACTAGAGTCTTGGCGAACATGGTTATGTCTGTAAAATGGAAATATTCGAACATATATTTTTTCGAGAACATTCATATATTTAGGAAATAGAACAATTCGAATATGATTTCTTTCCAGATGATTCTGGAACATTGAAAAGATATAAATACTCGGTGATTTGGATTCAACAGGGTCAGACAGTCAGATTTTCAAGATAGACAGTCAGAAGGTCCAGATGTTCAATATAGTAAGTTCAATGAAGATTAAGAAACAGAACAAAGATAATATTATTGAAGATTAAAAATTATGTTATGTATATTGTGATTGGATATATTTATTGGAGTTAATGTATGTTGGATTGGAGTTAATATTGGTGATTGGAAGAAAAAAAAAATTTTAGAAAGAAGAATAAATAGAAAAGAGGAAAGAACAATATTTTACTGATTTTTAAATACTATTAAGAAGAAAAATATTCTAAAATGGTGGAAGCTGATAATTAAAACATTGTGGAGTATTTGACAAGGCAAGTTTACAAGAGAAAGATAACCGAGGCTGAGAACGAAGACATTGAGTGGTGATTAAAATCTTTATTTTGAAGAACAGTTTCATTTAGGCATTCAGTGACAGAAAGGTACAAAATTTTGTTAATATAATTTAATTAGTGTCATAAGAATTTCGATTTTAAAGATAGTTTGTTTAAAATTTACATTGTCTATATAATTTAATTAGTTACATAAGAATTTCAATTTAAAGATAGTTTGTTTTAAATTTACATTGGCTATGTTAGATATATATGTGTGTTTCATAATAGATATAATAAAGATAATTTCAAAAAGTGCTTACAAACTAATTCTTTGAGAACCGCGATAAAAACCCTATATATATATATATATATATATATATATATATATATATATATATATATATATATATATATATATATATATATATATATATATATATATAATTAAAAAACACCCATTGCTCATTAAAATATTCACAATTAAAACATCATCACAATATATATATATATATATATATATATATATATATATATATATATATATATATATATATATATATATTAATGTGATATGCAGAATTTAAATTTTAAAACTTTACAAAAAATATATATAAAACATTATTTAAATTTTTTGATTTATGATTTATATCACACCTGTCAATTTTGTTATCTCAGGTTTTACTCGTGCTTCAATATCTATACTTTACAGCTGATGGGTTAGGTCCAAAGAATAACGGAATAAAACAACATAATATGATATGAAAATAATGTAATAAAATAAACTGATTAAAATACCTCCAAAAATTATTAGCATACAATGTTTACCAAACAAAATTCGTTCTACGTACGTGAACCTTCAATAATGCATGGATAATATAATACAATTACAATCTAGAATCCAGCTTATTATTCTACATAAACAAATCAAGTAATATTCAGTGTCCTTCCTAATGCAATTTTGGTATATCGATTGTACCAAGAAAAATTTGTATGAATTATCCAATTCTCTCCACAGCTCAGTGTCCCTTCTCAGAACAAATTTGATCTCCTTCGACTATCGACAACTTATTCACACGTTACTAATATGATATAATATTATTTGACCCAAAATTCTCAAATTGAATATATTATGAATGTTTCTCCCGTGGAAACGCTTCCTCTGCCTTGAGTTGTCCAATTCCTCGTTCTATGCAAAATTAACTATCAGTTCTCAGCAGCCTCCTATGTAATTGGCAATATTAAACAAGATATTGCAATTTAGTGTCTTCAATGCTCTCCTTCGAATGCACGTACCTTTCCAATGATGTCAGCCTCTTTTCCTCTCTTCAAACTTAATCTCTCGTTCCGAAATAAACAGCGATACGTAGAATACAAGTAGGAAAAGTTTACTTACAAATTTGCACCAGATCAACTACCGTCGGACACACTTACTTCACCAACTCACAACTTATTCTTCATCACTTACTACCCCTGGAGACCACCTCGAAAACCAACCATTCACTTTAAGAAACTGGAACTAACTACCTCTCTCATCTCATCTATCCATCCATCCAACCTCTCATTATACACACCCATCTCACCACTTTCCAAATTCTCGGACAAAACGAAAATTTGCATACCACTCCCCACATAAAATTAAAAATACCTACAAACTTTCCCAATTCATATTATTTCTACAAGTACACTTAATTTCTACTGGGTATTTACAGATTCCGAAAAAACCATTTACTTATTAACTATTTTTATTGTCCTGTTCATGGCGCAAACCCGGATTACGGAACACTTTATGGCTTATGGGAAAAAACCATCGTTAACTTCTATTCATTGTACCCGCACTATCCACTTGTTATATTTATACAAAAGATTATTTATAACTAAGATTACCTTTGGTTAATTCCAGGCAGTGCAGAGTATTTTTACTTTCTATAATCTCTGAAATATTGATTTCATCGTACATTTAATATTTTTACTCTTCAATTTTGAATACCACAAAAACTTCCCGCCATTTGATTCGCCGAAAAACTCTTTATCATTTTTTTTATAAAATGACAAAAGTTTTTCAAGGGTCAAATTATTACAATATGTTATTGAAATTTACTCATGATATCGATAAATGTCGTGAATGTTAAAAATACCCCGTATATTTCCTGTTTCTATGTCGTGTTCTGTTCTCTACTGTCGTGTTGATTTCTTTATGGTTTCCCTGTTCATTTGTCCTTTCAACAATTTTCGTCATATCTGTTTCTTGTCCCTCTTCTTTGTGGTCTGGTTCTGCTCTGATTTCCAATTTATTTTCAGAAAAATTAATCGTGATGTGTTTTTCGCTCAACTCATCTATTCCCGCTATCATATCATGATTTAAACCGTCGATCACCACACATTGCATAATATAGATTTTTCCCACTCTGATCCGTACTCCCAAACCTTCGTTTACTGTCGTCAATTTTTTATTGTTCGCACCCACTAAAGCAACCCTAGGAATATTATATACAAATCTGTCAAAATTCAATTCTTTTACTAAATTTCTATTAATTAATGATATTTCCGATCCAGAATCAATCAAAATTTTAATAGCTTTATTTTTTATAAATGCATCTAAAAATATTAAATTTGAATTAGAGTTTTGTCTTTCGTTCCCTGCCAACTGTAAAAACTCTCTCGGATGACAAAATATAACAGAGAGTTTTTTTATGTTTATTTAGTGGATGCTTTCTTGAAAATCCTGTCTGTGTTCACTGCATCCATCTTCTTCCTCTCGTTCTACGGATGCATGGTTCATTTCTCTTCTGTTTTGTCTTTGGAAGCTTTGGTTGTTTCTCTCGTCCCTTTGTTCGTTAATATTCCTATTAGGATGATTTTGTGCAACTCTGTCCCTATTGTTCCTTTCATATGTTCTGTTTTGTGTGCCGTTTCTGTTATCGTAATTTTGTTGTCTATTGAAATTGTTGTAATTTCTCGGCCTATATTCGTTTGTTGTTCTGGGATATCGGTTTCTCTGGTCATAATTTGCTTGGTATCTTCTTTCCGGTCTATGATATTGGTCATTCTGTCTTCTATTTCTCATTTGCCTTCTTTTCGCCTCTTTTAACTGTAAACATTGGCATAAACTATCAATATCTTGATAGTTTCTTCAGATCACGTGATCCTCCAAAGTTTCCTCAAAATGTCTGCTGATCATTTCTACCAGCTGTTCGGTAGAATATTTGTATTCCAGATATTTTGAATTATTGTATATCTGTAATGCATATCTTTCTTCAGATATACCCATTTCCTCAGTATACTTTCCATTTTGTAGTTCTTGATTAATTTCCCTTTGTTTATTTTTCCCCCAGAAATAGTTGAGGAATTTGTTTTCGAAATCTGTCCAATTTTCAAATTCATCCTCTTTGCTTTCGTACCATAACGCTGCTCCTTCTTTCAGATGGTTCCTAATTGTTTCTTTGCCATCGTCAAAATCTCCAATATGTTGCAATTTGGTTTTTAAATTTTTAACAAATGGTACTGGGTGTGTCGTTCTAATGTCCCCGCCAAATTGTACTTTCGCCTCGCTTGTGCTATGGACGATAACTTCTTTTCTCTCTCCTCCTCTTTGTTGTTTTATTTCTGCAATATGTTTTTCATTTTGCTTTAATCTCCTTTCTACTTCTTTCCTGTCTTCTTGTAGCGCCATTTCAAATTTTTCTTCTAACTGTTCTAATTCCTTTTTCTGGACAATCTTGATTTCCTTCATCTTGTTTTCTACTTTCTTTTCTTGTTCTCCCATTTTATTTTTAATTTCATTAATCTTTTCTATCTGTTGTATCATTTCTCTTTTTATCTCCTCTACACATCCTTTAATTTTCTGTTCATAATTTTCCAAACGCTGTTCTATATTCCTGTTGTTTTCTTCTATTGTTTGTTTTGTTTCATACATTTTTAGTGATGTTTCTCTTTGGTTTTTCTCTATTGTTTGTTTTGTCTCTTCCATTTTTTGTGACTGGAGTTGCATTAGTTGTAATATGTTATCTATTCCTGATGATTCTTTTCTCTCCTCAACTATTATATTTCTTTCATTATCCGATCCTTCTTCCAAAATTGTTTCATCTTCTGTTATCCTCCTTCCTTTCCTGCATTTTGCTTTGTCTCCTTGTGACAGACATGTTGTTTCTTTTTGTTACTCTTTTTGTCCCCGCCAAATGTGAAATTTTACCACACTCTATATGTTGCAGACACGACACTTATCTCTCCCAAAATGTAATAAATTTTCACGACAAATATCAAAAATACGAATAGTAAAATAATATTAAATATACGATTGGTAAAATAAAATCAAATAATTCAAAGCAATAAATATTCAATAAATACGATCACTCAATAAATCAAATTTTTGTCAAATGGAAAATTGTCAAAATAATTTAAAATTCAAAATTCATTCAAAATCTCCGGACCACCTGTAATTATTCCGTCTCTCTTTCCCTATCATCAAATGTAAAGCTTGTGATATTTTAAAGCCATTATGTTGGGTTGCCAGTTAATGTGATATCAAGAATTTTAATTTTAAAACTTTACAAAAAATATATATAAAACATTATTTAAATTTTTTGATTTATGATTTATATCACACCTTTCACAATTCAGCCTGATTATACTAGAAGGTCAATCCGGGTCATCGTTTCGACCGTTTTCTGGAAGGTACCGTTCAGGTAAATAGAAGGCTCTCGTACAATCTAAAACATAAACATGTGAATAAAAACATGTTTACAGGTTTTTAATATGACTCATATTTTTACGTAACATTGCCCCCCTCTCAAAAGATGGTTCCTCCTGGAACCTTGTCGGGACTAGAACTGGAACGGTATGCTGGTATCGGCAACTGGACCCTCTTTTACAACTTCCAGTTGTATAAAAATGACAAGGGACGGTTTTCTCTCCGCACCAGTAACTATGCAGATTGCAACAGACTAACACCTGGACTTCGGTGTCTTTAAAGATCTCCTCCACCATATTTCGGATAACCCTCCAATCTAATTGGCGGCACTCCAACTTTGGCATGGCTAACTTTTGCACGTCGGACTCTAGTACGTGCTCTCTCAATTGAAGTAAGGCTTCCCATACATCTCGGTAGGTAGGTTGGTCACGGGCAGTGTCTTTTGTTACCAGGTAGAAAAGGTAACGTGATGCATCTTGGAGTTTCAAGGTTTTACCGGGAGCTGGCACCTGGCATTGAAGTTCTGCAACTCGACCAAACTTACTTCGAAAGACGGATGCCAACCCTGGTGCGTCTTTGATACTGGCCGGGATGGTAAGGGCCAGCGAGTAGTCATCGGGGAGCGCGAGTAGATCTTGCTTTTCTTCAGTGGTAACACCATGTCTTGCTTTACCGGTACCTCCATAGGCACCCATGAATTCCTCAAACGTGAGGTCAGACACGTCTTGGACTTGGTTTACTTCCACTTCTTCATCTACGTCGTGGTCACCTTCGAAAGACGCCAGCCGGTTATGGTGTACTATCATCGGCTTTCCCCTCGGAATCTTGCTTATTCGGTAGATGACATCGTTGATCTTCTCCATAATTAAGTATGGGCCTTCCCAAAATTGCTGCAATTTGGGAGAACAACCTTTTCGTTTCTTGGGATTATACAGCCATACTTTGTCGTTCTTCTTAAAGCAACCGTTTTCGGCTTGTGTATCGTACCATTTCTTCATGCTGTCGCTAGCGATCTGAAGGTGGGAACGGACCAACTCATGTACATCGTCCATTCTTCTTTGTAATTCGATCACATAATCTTCACCTGCTACGTCTTCTCCAGGTCGACACCCAAACTCTAGATCACAAGGTAGTCGTATTTCGCGTCCGAATAGGACTCTGGCTGGTGTCTGGCCTGTTGATTCGTTAACAGCAGATCTGTAGGCCATTGTGAAGAACGGAAGATATTGGTCCCAGTCTCGCTGATGATCGGACACCATCTTTGTCAAATACTTGCCAACTGTCCTATTCATCCGTTCTACCATACCATCAGATTGCGGATGATATGCTGTAGTTCTTGTTTTCTTCATGCCTAGTCTATCACATATTCCTTGGAATAGATCGCTTTCGAAGTTCCTGCCTTGGTCACTATGGATCTCCAAAGGCACTCCAAATCGGCTGATATATTCTTGGATCAACTTATCTGCAACGGTGGCGGCCTTCTGGTCTGGAAGTGCGTAAATCTCGACCCACTTAGTAAAGTAATCCATTACTACCAACTTGTACTTGCCTCCATTTTCACTTTCTGGAAATGACCCAGCGATGTCCAAAGCTATTCTTTCAAACGGGCTTCCAACATTATATTGTCTCATAGGAGCTCTCCTTTTTCGGTAAGGCCCGTTACTCGCAGCACAAATAGTACATTTCTTACACCAGTCTTTTACGTCGTCGGAACTGTTCATCCAATAAAACCGTTCCCGAATTCGCTGAAGGGTTTTATTTACACCAAAATGCCCTCCTGATGGACTGTCGTGTAACTGACGAAGTACTTCGGCTATTCTGCTCTTTGGGATCACCAACTGTCTTCTCTTCTCTGAACCGTCATCATTTTCTAGGACTCGTTTGAGCAAGCCATCTTCGATGATAAATGAGTCCCACTGGGCCCAATACGTCTTAACTACTGAGCATAGGTTTGATATTTCTTGCCAAGGTGGTCGACGGTTTTCCTCTTTCTATTTTAGAATTTTCTGTACAACTGGATCTCTCTCTTGTTCTTCCCTTATCTTAGTAGGCCTCCAGTCGTCGTTGACCATCGTCGTTCTTAGCACTGCTGCTTCCTTGGATTCCGTTTTGTTGCAGTGGGAACACTCTGCTGGGCATGGCCTTCTGGAAAGAGAATCAGCGTTTGTGTGGCTAACTCCGACCCGGTGCTCAATCTTAAAATCGTATTCTTGGAGTCGTCTGGCTATCGTCACCTGGCTATCTGACCCTCTGGATTCTTAAATTGCATCAACCACTTAAGGGCGGCATGGTCGGTTCGGATTAGAAACTTTCTGCCATAGAGATATTGATAGAAGTGCTCTACTGATTTAACTACTGCTAGAAGTTCTCTTCTCGTGACGCAATAATTCCACTCAGGTTTTGAAAGAACTTTACTAAAATATCCGAGGACTCGTTCCTGTCCTCCTTGAATCTGAGACAGCACTCCTCCAATTCCCACATTACTTGCATCCGTATCTAAGATGAACTCTCCTTCTGGCAGTGGATACCCTAAAATTGGTGCTGTTATTAAATGCTTTTTTAAGGTCTCAAAGGCATTTTGTCAGTCTGTATCCCAGCGGTATTCTCTTGCTTCCTCTGTAAGTCGCGTTAATGGCTTAGCGATATCTGCAAACTTCTTGATAAACCTTCGGTAGTAAGTACATAGTCCAAGAAAACTTCTAACTTGATGTTTGTCCGTTGGTACTGGCCATTCCTTAATGGAATCAATTTTTCCCTTATCCACGGCCACTCCTTCTTTACTGACTATATGACCCAGATAATTGACTTCACCTTGAAATAGCTGGCACTTCTTGGGGTTTAACATCAATTGGGCAGCTTTAAGTCGATTAAAAACGTTTTCTAAATTCTTCAAATGTTCTTCGAATGTCTCCCCCAAGACGATTATGTCATCTAAATAAACCAGGCATGTTTTCCAAGATAACCCTCTCAACACATTTTCCATAAGCCTCTCAAATGTCGCAGGAGCATTACAGAGTCCAAATGGCATAACGTTGAATTGCCACAATCCAGATCCTGTGGTGAAGGCTGTCTTTTCTTTATCTACTGGGTCCATTTCTACCTGCCAGTATCCAGACTTCAAATCCAAAGTAGAAAACAATTTACTTCCAGCCAATGTGTCCAATGTGTCATCGATCCGAGGCAGAGGATAACTATCTTTCTTGGTAACGTTGTTCAGCAAACGGTAATCCACACAGAACCTCGTCGTTCCGTCTTTCTTCTTAACCAGGACCACCGGAGAGACCAATGGGCTCGTAGAAGGTTCTATCACCCCGTCTTTCTTCATTTCCTGAACAATCGTTTCAGCTTCCTCTCTTTTCGCCTGTGGTAATCGTCGAGCTGTTTGATGAATTGGCTTAGCATTACCAGTATCAATTTTATGCTTAACAACGGTAGTTCTTCCCGTCTTTCCTCCTTTCGGTACGAAAATATCACGATACTGCCGAAGAAATTCCCTTAATTTCCTTTTCTCCATCTGATTTAGAGACTGTCCTGCAACTGCAACCATTTGGTCGAATTTGTCGTTGGAATTATCAGATGTTGTCGCCTGACGGATTATGGATGTCACAGGTACAAAGAGTTCCTACTTTTCCAAGATTCACAGGAATTTCTTTAGCCGAAGTCACCAATTCCTTTCCAATTATTATTCCACGGCCAACCTCATCGTCGTGGTTCCAAGGCTCCATCATAACAGGTGTCCCTTCGTCTACAATTCCCTGTAGTCGCGCTACTATGATCGTTTCGCTTCTCGCAGGCACGACTGTATCTTCTTTAATGGCTGCTTGCACAGTGTTGTCATTATGTGGATGAAGAAATACCTCCTCGTTGCCAACTTTGATTACCTTATTCTTAAAATTAAGTTGGAATCCATGCATATTCATTACGTCCATTCCTAATATAACATCCTCTTCGATGTCAGCAACTATAACAGTATGGACGAACTTTTCTGCTCCAATTCCTAATTGTACCTGGATTTCTCCATGAATGTTGGCATTTTCACCTGTAGCGGTCCGAAGTCGCAACCTCGTTGGTAACAGTTTCTTACGGCTGTTTATAACTGTTGGGCGTATAATGGTTCTGGTCGCTCCGGTATCCACCAACAACGTATGTCTTTTATCATTTATTTCTCCATCTACATATACACTATCTTCACGACATTTCAAAGAAGCTATTAGTATGAGAGGGTCTTTGGAAAAGTTCCGGGTCAAAGCTGCCCCCCTAAGGCTGACCCGTTCTAGTTTTCCTGGTGGTGAGTTTCTTGATTTGCGTCGTACCTAGGGTGCTTACATGAACTTCGTACGTGTCCTATTTCGCCACAATTCCAGCATCTTATGGTGTTCATTTTCTTGTATGTCATACTCTTAATCATATTAACCAGCTGGTCAAGTTTATCTTCATCTCCTTCCTCTTTTACAGTCCTAACTTCACTGTACCCTCCAGAGGACTGCGTAGCTGACTCGTATTCGAGGGCGGCGGATAAGACATCAACCAGCGTCTTGTGACGAGCTAATCGTAGTGTTCTCTGCATTTCATGATCACGAAGACCATCAATAAACGTTTGAACGGCCAATTTTTCCATCATGTCTTCGGGAGCTGTTGGATAAGCATATCGTACTAATCTGGTAATATCTACCTCATATTCTTGAAGAGCCTCATCTTTCTTCTGTCTACGATTTTTAAGCTGCGATTGATATACATACTCCAAATGTTCGTGGCCATATCGCATATTTAACCTGTTCTTGAGTTGTTCGAAATCATCGGTCTCCTCTACGGCTATGGTCTGAAGCACATCTAAGGCATCTCCTCGAAGAGTGATAGTCAGGTTTACAGCCTTTTCTTTTTCAGACCATCCATTCGCTCTTGCGACTGATTCGAACTGTTTCATGTAGTTGTTCCATGATGATTTTCCGTCGAAAGTTGGGACTTTAACATGAATAGAACCTCCACTTCCTTCAAATTTCGGCCGTGTCTCCAACTTACATTTCGTCTCGTCTTCTTTTATCTCCACTGTAATCGGATTGTTACCTCTCTCTGCTGTCCCTGTTTCCTCCATCTTCCTTTCCATCTCTTTCATCTTTTCTTCGAAGGCCAACATATCGGCAGCAACTTGATTTTTTAACGAAGACATTCTATCGTCCAGGGCAGACATCTCAGAAGTGACTTTAGAGATTTCCGAAGAGATGTTAGCAGAAACTTTGCTTTCCAGAGAAGAAATCTCGTTAGAAACTTTGTTCTCCAATGATGTGATGTCGCCGGAAACTTTGTTCTCCAATGATGCGATGTCGCCGGAAACTTTGTTCTCTAATGATGCGATGTCACCAGAAACTTTCGAAATATCGCCAGAAACTTTGTTCTCTAATTTCGAAATCGACGAGATGACAGCATCTTCAAATATATAAGTCTCTGGACCTAGTCCTTCTTCTAGCAAAGCATTCTTTAGTCGTTGGACTAACTCAGCCTTTTTTCCGGTAGAAGCTAATTCTCTGTCTTCAAGATGTCTTCTTAAATTAGTCACTGTCAGCTCATAAATCGTCGTCATTTTAACGATTTAAAAATATTCTCTTCGGAACAACACGTTATGATTGATTACTATAAGTCTAATTTACTTTGATTTCACTTCCGACACCATTTGTTGTGAATTTATTAAAAGGTTCAATATATATAACACTTACGAATTTAATTTATTTTTTTATTTATATTAATTTGTCTTACAATAATTTATATATCCGAACGTAACATTTAAAATCGCGGGCGCGAGTCTTCAGATACTAACTGTCCCTTCCATGAAAGCTCCGTTATTATATAACAAAACACAGCCGGTCGAGAATTCAGCCTGATTATACTAGAAGGTTAATCCGGGTCATCGTTTCGACCGTTTTCTGGAAGGTACCGTTCAGGTAAATAGAAGGCTCTCGTACAATCTAAAACATAAACATGTGAATAAAAACATGTTTACAGGTTTTTAATATGACTCATATTTTTACGTAACAATATATTATTTGACCCAAAATTCTCAAATTGAATATATTATAAATGTTTCTCCCGTTGAAACGCTTCCTCTACCTTGAGTTGTCCAATTCCTCGTTCTATACAAAATTAACTATCAGTTCTCAGCAGCCTCCTATGTAATTGACAATATTAAACAAGATATTGCAATTTAGTGTCTTCAATGCTCTCCTTCGAATGCACGTACATTTCCAATGATGCCAGCCTCTTTTCCTCTCGCTAAACTTAATCTCTCGTTCCGAAATAAACAGCGATACGTAGAATACAAGTAGGAAAAATTTACTTACAAATTTGTACCAGATCAACTACCGTCGGACACACTTACTTCACCAACTCACAACTTATTCTTTATCACTTACTACCCCTGGAGACCACCTCGAAAACCAACCATTCACTTTAAGAAACTGGAACTAACTACCTCTCTCATCTCATCTATCCATCCATCCAACCTCTCATTATACACACCCATCTCACCACTTTCCAAATTCTCAGCCAATCAGAAATTTGCATACCACTCCCCACATAAAATCAGAAATACCTACAAACTTTACTTAATTTCTACTGGGTATTTACAGATTCCGAAAAAACCATTTACTTATTAACTATTTTTATTGTCCTGTTCATGGTGCAAACCCGGATTACGGAACACTTTATGGCTTATGGGAAAAAACCATCGTTAACTTCTATTCATTGTACCCGCACTATCCACTTGTTATATTTATACAAAAGATTATTTATGACTCAACCTTTGGTTGATTCCAGGCAGTTCGGAGTATTTTTACTTTCTATAATCTCTGAAATATTGATTTCATCGTACATTTAATATTTTTACTCTTCAATTTTGAATACCACAACAATATATATATATATATATATATATATATATATATATATATATATATATATATATATATATACATCTAAAGTATTCAACTAGTGAATTCAGAGGTTTAATCGGTCATTCAGGTTGGCAAATAAAGAAAGCAGTTAACTACTTCATAAGTTTATCGAAGACGTTTCGCTTTATATTTCTAAAGCTTTATCAGTTCTCTAAAATATAACAGATGGCATAGAGTTTATGAGAAATACAGATGTTAATAGTTCATAACTTACAACTCAATATGTAGTATATTATCGATGTTATTATAGATCTACTGTAAACTTTACTCATTATTTAAAACTAACTTAACAAAAAAAAAAAAAACAAAAAACACAAACTCCGCAGAAAATAATGTTCATATTCGTAGATACGAAGATTTAAATTTAAAAGTTTGGCTTCATTTAGAAATGGTTCTCCACTGAAGACAAACAAAGCACTGATTTATTTCAATCTATGCAAACAACGTGACGCTATACCGAAATTTATATATATAGTAAACTCTTAAATATTGGGGAAATCTGCAAGAAAGACTCTAATGAGTATCAATTGTTTCGCCGAACGTTTTCGCCAAAGAGAATTAATTTGGCTTGATTTGGTATGATTGGTTGCAATCTCAACATTTAAAAGTTTGCTATCTAACCTGATATCGATATATGATATCAGGGTAGATAGCAAACTTCTTCTCTACAAAGGAAATGCAATACATTAATCGCATCCTTAGCCTCTTCCAATAAGATTGACCGTAACACAAAGAAAAAACTAACAACATATAATGGGAACATTGCAAAGTTTTATGCTTTGCCAAAAATCCACAAACCAACACTATCGGTATCGGTTCGTCCCATAGTAGCTTCAATTGGAACTCCCACTGAAAATATCTCAGCTTTTGTTACAGACATACTTACTAATGCATGTAATTATGAAATTCAATATTACATTAAAGATTCTTTTGAGATGGTAAATAAATATAATGGTTACATACTACCATCAAATTATGTTCTCGTTAGCCTTGACGCTGTATCCTTATTCAGCAACGTTCATCTAGGAATATGTTTGACATCAACAGAGATCAACTGGGACCGTATTAGAGGTTGTTGTCCCATGTCTTATGACAGATTCATCAGCATCGTCGAATTTTTCTTTAATAACACTTACTTCTCATTTAATGGTAAATTCTATCAACAAACTTTCGGTACCCCTATTGGAGCAAAGATTTCTCCTATCATTGCAACTTACGTTATGGATTATGTATTAGACTCAGTCATTCCTTACTATCCTTTCAAATTCCATTTATTAAAAAATATGTTGATGATATCATTTTGGCTATACCTAATGACAAGGTAGATGAACTATTAGAAACTTTCAATGGTTATGACCCCTACATCCAGTTCACTATAGAGAGGGAAGATGGTAATTGGTCCGTCCTCTTTCTCGACATAAGGATGATCAGGGAAAACAACAACATTAAAATAGATTGGTATCAAAAACCGACTAATTCTGGTAGATACCTTAACTACCACTCTTATCATAATAATTCTACCAAAGTCAACTTAATCAAACAGATGAAAAATAGAGTAATAAAACTATCAGATCCTTCATTTCATACAAAAAACCTACAAATCCTACAGAAACTTTTTATTTCAAACGCTTATCCAACACCATTAGTGAATAAGATTTTGTTTAATACTATCCATAACGAAGATACTTCACCTTCCTTCGCGACTAACAATGCTGATCCTGATGTCTTAAGTGGGAACCCAGTCTCGGATACTCCTATCAACAAATATTTTTCATTACCATATTTCAGAGATGTCACTCCGGGGTTAACAAGGATTCTGAAAAGTGTTGAAAATAGCTTTGGTAATAATAATAACAACATTAAACTTAATGTGGCTTGTAGATCAGCCCTAACAATTAATAATCTTTATTCTAAGATAAAAGATAAGACTCCCATAGATAGGCTTAGTAACATTGTCTACAACATTCCATGCATCTCTTGCAGCAATTCCTACATCGGCCAAACATCTCAATTATTGAAATCACGTATTACACTACACAAAAGTGATTCTCGACTTCACCCTGACCGCTGTGCATTAGCCAAACATGTCTATTCCACTGGTCATCTCATGGACTATACTAACACTACAATTCTCCACCGTGAGAACAATAAATCTAAAAGAGAGTTCATTGAAATGGCTTATATTTTCCTTAACACTTTCTCCATCAATGTTAAGAGTGACATTAAGAATCTAAGCGATATATACCACTTCTTACTTAAATCAGATACCAAGAACAATACAACATCACAGATAACTAACTTGACTGATATATCCAGTAACAACTAACCTACTTTAATAATTAATTTTCATTACTACTAAAAAAGAATAACTAAAAAAGATAACATTCCCTTGCTTTTCTTAGATACATCTCAATAAGATATTATTATAATAATACATGAACAATATAATATAATTAAAAAAAATAAAATCTAAAATAATATTTCCCTATACTGGGATTTAATTTCATTCGGTTTTACCAATGAACCTTAACGACATAAAGATTCAAAAGAACTACTTGAATTGTCAGCACATGCGTTCTGATAAAACAGAACCTCACATTTAAACTTTCTAACAATCAAAAATTTAGTTATTACCGACAATTCAAAGAATTACCTCCTTTTAAATGTAGTTACATTGGGTTTTTCGATTAACCTTGGGTAAACCTTTGCGTTTTAAGTTCAAAGCTACCATACATTTCCAACGTTAAAAAAAACTTTTTTTTGCACATACTAACAAAAAACACCACTATGTTGTTACTAGCTAAGTTTTTTAACATTCTAACTCTACAATTCTAAGTTACGGTAAGATCAATAATGTGTTAATAGATAATATATGGTAGCTAATTATAATTTATAATCTTTCAGCCCTGAAAAAGCCAAATTAATTCTCCTTGGCGAAAACGTTCGGCGAAACAATTGATACTCATTAGAGTCTTTCTTGCAGATTTCCCCAATATTTAAGAGTTTACTATTTAACTTATCTGCAAAGATTAAATTTCTTTTCTATATATATATATATATATATATATATATATATATATATATATATATATATATATATATATATACAGTAGACTCCCTCTATAACGAGAACTGAAATGGCAGACTAATTACCTCGTTATAAGCCGATCTCGTTATATCAGACAACAATAATACTGTGCATACATATGAATATGTAGTTTTCTAAAACATTAACTTCCTATAGTGAAACCATTCGGAGCAATATAAGATGCTAATAAATATTGTTTGAAAGGCGTTTTTGAAAAAAAGTTGTTTACTTTTATTGTCAATGAAATACATTACAACAAAAAGAGTTTTTTATTGTCAGTGATATAGGTTAAAACAAAAAATCTGTACTTGCATTTTTCCCAACTACATAATGTATAAAGCCCATTTTCAAGGATAACATAAACTATTGATTCTGCAATTGGAAGAATTCTCTCATTTTTGACTGCTTTAAATTGTTCAGTATTATTCTATCTATCATATTTTCTAAATATGTGAAACAGTTGTATTTATTGTAAAAAAGTTTATTGCGGGCGGCAGTTATATTTATTGCGGGGCCGTTTAAAAAGGTATTTATTTATAGCCACGTCCGGGCCAAAAACGTAAAAAAACACGTTTTTCAATTTTATTTTTCTCGTTATAACCAAATTTGCCTCGCTATAGATGGTTATATTTCAATAGAAATTTTACGGGACATCTAATGTACCTCGTTATAAGCGAAACCTCGTAATAACGGTGTTCGTTATAGAGGCAGTATACTGTATATATTAGTACAATTAAACCTAGAGCTAAGATTAATACTATTATAAAAATTAATATTAAAGTCACCATTCTTCCGGGTTAAACCGTCGATATCCATTGGGCCGAGCTTTCGACATCCTCTCTGATGTCTTCTTCAGGGCTTCCGAGTCCCCAGACACTACTACACTTATCACTAGTCACTTCACTATAAGACTTTTCCGATTTGGCATTTTGTGTCCGTCGATTTGTACACTATCACATAATTTACTCACTGCATATTAACATCATCCTCATCTTCTCTATCATCGCTATCACTTTCATTACTGTCACTGTCAACCGTCACATTTATTACCACAGGATCAATACGGTCCATCAACCCATCAATAACCCAAAATTTTTGCTCTTCCTTAATAGCAAGTTTACAATAGTTTTTCCAGTTTTCCACTGTTACTACACCAAATGCATTTCTTCCATAGCGGCGGCCTTAAACTCTGTGTTGTGTGAGGCATTATGTCTTTTGGCTTGACTCCATACCATTTCAATTGGATTTAACTCACAATGATATGGAGGTAGTCTCAGAATGGCAACATTTTTCTCTTTGCACATCTCGTCGATTTTATATTTTGTGTATTTTTCTTTGTATGGGTTTACAACTTCCATGAGCTCTGATTTTAAATAATCTTCTTCAAAAAAGATATCTTTCTCCAGCAATCACGTCTTAATTTGATCTTTATTGAAGGCTTGTGTCGGAATCACTTCTTCTCTCCTCGAATGGTACGAAGCGTTGTCCATCACCACAACACTTTTCTCTGGAAGATTAGGAAGCAGCTTTTCCTTAAATCGTTGTTCAAATATAGGACCATCCATCTCATCATGATAGTCCGCTGAGGTTTTTTAGCTAAAAACCAAAAAGCAGCATCTTCTACAAAGCCCAATTCGCTACCTGCATGCACTATAACAAATCGGGGGCCTCGTTGTGTCGGCTGTTTTAGGCCTGTTGACAACCCCTTAACAAACGCATCCCTGGTTAAAGTCATTGAGAGGTCCTTCCATTCTTTGGAAACATTATGTCCAACATTCACCCAAGTTTCGTCCAAATAAACGACGGTGTATCCTTGAGAACGAAATTTTTTTATTTCACGCAAATACTGATGCGTCCATTTTAGAATATCGGGCCGTTCAATCATGCTTGACTTTACTCCTCATTTGCAAAAAACAAAGTTCATTTCATGGAGTATTCTCCACAATGTTGTGCGTGACATCTTTGCTAAATATTTGTCTTTTTTAACCAGTGCAAAAACTTTGTTCAATGTCGGCGGTAAATTTTTAAAGAAAAAACTATGCACGATGGCACGTAGCCGTGTATGAACTACTGCATCGTAAGTGAACTTTCTGTTGTTCACTCTACTTTTGGTACGTGTTCTTGTTTTTTTTTTATGGACATTAGTCCTCCTTCCGCAGCTTCTTTGCGTATTTTAAAAATAGTACTAAAACTTACTCCTGTAATAACACTTACTTTATGGGTTAAACTTCTAACACTTTCACCACTTCTTAAGTTTAGATGATAATTAAATAGATTTAAAACCATTTTTTTTGCACGGATGTCCAAGATATTCCCTTGGCTTAATTTTTGAATTTCCGTTTTCAATTAACATTTAACTGTAAAGTCAGAATAACAACTGAAGAACCACAAAGCCTTATTATCATTATGTAGTCTCAGAGAACGACATAAAATCGCTGACATACGCACACCGTATTATTTTAAGTTGCAATTAGTAATTAGATATATGCATTCCAAGCGGTCCGTTTATTTGTTTTTAAATCTTTAATAGCCGGTAAAGTGCATGATTTAACTAAGCAATATTTTCTACTGATTTCTATGATTCATGGTATATGGTATTCTTACCGAAAAACAAATAAACTGTCGTTACTATAATTAACATAAGATAAAATAAAATTATCTTTTGTAAATACTATTTATTTAATTAAAATCATTTTCCCTACTTTTCATCTCTTGTTTCGAATGGGCACTTTTGGTCAATTACATTAAAAAACATTAATTTAATTCATGTCTGTGGAAACGAAAATACAAATTATACAACCCTGAATCGTGCTTGTGTTCATCGTGGCATCGTTGTGCTTCTATCGTCCATAAGAAATACATGGCTCTATCTCCGCAATGTTATTTTCTTAACGTGGAACGTTCTATAGCTATCTTCTTCGATTTATTTCAAATAGCCGCAAAGCTCCAGAGCTGCGAGTATTTGGATGTTTAACAGTTTCAGAATTAAATTGTGCTCATATACTATTATTAAAATTGGCACAATTAGATTAATTCCATGAAGAATTTTCTTTGATAAAATTACACACCTATTTACCTTCTAAGCACAAGTTTAGCAGTTTTGCTCCATTTTTAGATAAAGACAATTTAATAAGAGTTGGTGAAAGATTACGATTTTCTTCCTTAGAATTTAATAAAAAACATCCTGTTTTGTTGTCGTCAAAACATCCATTGACAAAACTTATCTTTGCACATAAACACTCAGTATTACTTCATCCAGGGCCTAACTTATTACTTTCAGCTATAAGACAATTTTATTGGCCTGTTGGAGGACGAAATTTAGCTAGAAAAATTTGTAACAGTTGCATGACATCGACAAAAACTCGAAATTGGAAATAACGAGAAATAAAAACATATTCCATAAAAAAAAATTAAAAAAAACTCAATATGAAGTACACTAAACTAACTAATAATTCATGTATTATAATTCATTCTCTTTTATCAGAATAAATGAAGTTAGTTGAAGTAGTCTTGGAGATTTTTTCAAAAATTTTCTGAAATATTCATCTACCCATATTTTTTCTATTTGTCCTATAAAAAACTTGCATCATTTCTTGGTAGTGTATCCAACTATCACAAAATCTTTGGTCATTAAAGTTTCATCCTGAGAAATATTTTGCAAATCTTCGAAATCATCCAGATCCATAATCATCAACTACTGCCTCTTCTTCAATATCCCTTTCGGAAAATGTTTCGTCAAAAACCTTTCTTTTTGCATTGTGAGCAGCTTTCTTCTGTGCTTGTTTTCTTTTTCTTTCTGAAATCTCCCCTCCTCACTTCTCTTTTTCAAATCCATAAAAGGTAAACTAGCAAGCGGATTTAAGTTTAGGTCGGACCTTCCTGATATTTTTCTCCCTGCTCTGCGTTTGGATAAAGTTTAACTTGCTCTGTTAGAAAAAAGAAATGGGAAAATCGGTCATTTTAAATAGAAAATATATATCGCGTACCAATTTCCCAAAAAAAGAAAAAGGACCTAGTGCTTTTTTTACAAAAGAAGGTTATCCCCGAGGACTATGAAAATTTTCCAGAATTCTTTACTAAATTGTCTCCTTTTAAATTGTGTCTATTAATTTACATAAAAGTATAAATTAATTGGTACCTGTCGTTTTTTAGCAAAGAATTGTGTTACACGAAATGTGGTAAGTGCAATTAAGAAAAAATAAACAGAATTGCATTGCACCAAATGAGGTAAGTACAGGTATTTCAGAGAACTTTTCAAAATTGTTAATACTGTACAATCAAATATTACAAATTATCATTTTCATGGTTAAGCTAATACTACAACCTAATTTAGGAAAGTATATTAGATGTTCTAGAACATTATTGTGAATTTTGGCGAATTAATAAACTTTAAATTTTCAATAACTCAAATAATATATTTCTGCACTTACATTTGTGTACTAGACCACCGATATATTGACACTACCCGGACTACAATACGTTCAAAGTTAGTTACTAGTACGTGATTTATTTACAACTCTCTTTTTCAACGTTCCGCTGCTAAATTTATATCTTTCATTTTGAGGTCATCCTCAAGCGTTGATATGTATTGCAACGCTAATATCTAAACACTCTGGTGTCTTATAGTAAGCCAAACGTGGACAAACATTATATATTGTAAAAAAATATACCACAAAAGACGCGGGACCCTTTACAAATATCTGGTTAATATTTTGATTTTAAACATACTGGCAACTTTAACAACAAAATAGAGCAGGCACTCATCGACATGTTAGGTATATCCGTTAGAGAAATATGGTTACTTATAAATCACTACTTAATTTAAAACACATCACATTTAACAAAGTTAATAACGATAACCTAATAGTCATTAACTTACTCTTTTTCCTCAACCGTGCAAGTCTTTCTACAACTTAATATTTAAAATATACTCAGTGACATTAGAAGTGTTACACCCAGAAGGAGTAATTTCTTGAATTTAATCTTTTGGCAACAGAATGACTATATTTAAAACATTCTATGATAACAATACCAATGGTTTATCTCTTCTACTTTTTGTAAAAATAAAGTTTTATCTTTTAAATTTTTTTGTGAGAGACCGACCTGTGAAAACCGGTTCGTATAGAAATTTTTAGTTATTGTTCCTCAGTCTAATTGTATTCAGTGTAATCAAATGCCTCGAGTTCGAATAAACCATAATTACCACCATTTTAGCGATTTTGACAGGGGTAGATGTATTGTGTATAAAGATATGGGTTTGTCGTATCGCGAAATTGGCCGTCGTGTTAATTGTACGGCAATGACGGCTATGCGTGTCTATCGTGTGTGGACAAACTAAGGCAGAGGAATACGAAGAAGACCAACTGGTCAACCAAGGCGTACCACAGAGCGTCAAGATAGGCGCTTTAGATTACTGGCTCTGCGAGACCGTTTTGCTACTGCGCGTCAAATTGCTGACCAATGGTTTGGAGTAGTAGGTAGACCTGTTAGTATGCGTACACTATACCGTCGTATTCGAGCCTTTGGACTGGTTTCGTTCCTCCCATGACTACTGCTTCCTTAGACTGCGGACCACGGTCATCAACGTTTGAATTGGTGCAGAGAACGGCAGCATTGGGAAGCAGAATGGCGTAATGTAGCATTCAGCGATGAATTACGATTCTGTTTAGGAATGCATAATGGTCGTAAGATGGTAAGACGCCACCGTGGAGAACGACGAGATATCGGGTTTGCTGTTGAGAGGCATGTATACAGGTCAGTTGGAGTAATGGTTTGGGGGGCTATTGCCTATGGTAACCGATCACCATTTGTGTTTATTCGAGGCAATATCACAGCTGCGCGTTATGTTGAAGACATCTTACAAACCAGTTTACTGCCTTATCTCGACGGCCGTCGCGACGTCCTTTTTCAGCAACACAACGTGCGTCCCCATATTGCTCATCAAACTATGGACTTTTTCCAAGAAGCTGGCGTCAATGTGTTGCCACGGCCGCCCCGTGTTCCGGATTTAAATCCTATCGAACATGTATGGGATATGATGTGAAGGAGACTCTCCACTTTGCACCATCCTGCACAGACTCTGGCACAGTTAATACATGAAGTTTAAGTTGCTTGGAACGAGGAGCCACAAGCAGACACTGAACATCTCATTTTGTCCATGCCTAGACGTATACAGGAGTGTATTCAGCTACGGGGTGGCCAAACACATTATTAATTTTTTTTTTGATTACTTGTTAATAAAAATTCTTGACAACGTTATCGTTTCATTCTTGATGTAAATCTACCATGTTGCCAAAAAATTAAGTTCAAGAAATTATTCCTTCTGGGTGTAACACTTCTAATGTCACTGAGTATATAATACTAAAAATCCTAATAATACTAGTTTATGCATCAGAGTCTGATTCCGACTCAACCTTTATCTCAAAATCAGATTGGTTCGAAGAAAAGATGATGAGGGGGATATACGTTCTGGCGTCCTCAATTTGTCTCTGGTCTAATGCTTCCTGGCTGGGAGTCTGAGTCGATAGTTTGTGATCACCCTTTGAACCCCTCTTCCCATAGTTTACTAATGTGTCGTCGGTATTTCCATAGCACTTTGACTTCGATAACCACCATTGACGCCGTGGCTCCAGTAGCAATTAATGATTGCCAACGTGGGCTTCTGATGGACTGCCACTGTGTACTGCTTAGTTTATCTCCTATGACTATTTCGTCTATGACTATACACTGTAGTTTCTTCCCTTGAATGTTTATGCGACCATCTGGGATTTTTATTTGTTTCCGACTGGGTTGCTCAGCCATTTCAGTAGCTGGGTGATAGTTGCCTTTAAATACCCAGTAACTACCGTTTCTACCCCTTTGCTGGTTGTGAGTAGTGTGACGTTTCTCGTCTGCGCTATGCAACTTGGTGACAGTTTCAGGAAGCTGACCCTCTCGATGATCTGCTCTGTTCTGGATCCAGTAAAACTAACCATAAATTGGGAATGCTCATCTTTTCCCATTGAGCATCTTGCACAATTAACATATAATTATTGTAGCGGCCGGTGTGCACGCCATTTGCATTTTTGTTAATCGTATACATATTTCTCTACCTTCCATGGATAGAAGTATCGAAGTAAAGGAATGCATAATCTAATATTAGTAGATTCCTTGGGGCGGGCAACGAGAACACCACGTTCCGCTCAATTTTCAGCAGTATAGCTGTAATCTTTAGCATTTAGCATTGCGTCTCTGAGATTAACATTTTAAACATTTTTAGTCTTGTTTATAATAAGCCAATTGCTCTGTCGTTTTTGAGGATGACGTCACGAGCGCTTTCATTTTTAAGTTCGAATTTTGTCATCGATATTTCGATGTTGTTCGTTTTCGGAGAGTTTTGAAAAACCGGTAAAGTTTTTCCTCAATACCACGAGTTTTGGTGAGAAGGTAATTTGAGCTCAAAATGCTATGTATGCATTCTCTGTAATGTGAGTCAATCACCGTTTGTGTTTCCTGTAACAAGTGATTTGATAACAGCGTTCTGAAGACTAGGTAAGCCGAAATGGTTTAAGTGGGAAATAGGCAGCCGAGTTTTAACGAATACATATTGTTATCATCCAGGATAACCTAAAGTCCAGTTTTGGTATCTGATTTAATTTATCCCAGAATTTTTCCAGCATCCATTTTGTGTCTCCCAAGGATCGGATCTAGATTGTGTTGAAGTTTGTGGGACAGTATTTTTATATTCAAATCTAAGATAAAATAGTTTTTTTAAATATTTTAAAAAGAAATAATGAGCCAGTGAAGCGAGTAGTTTTATTAAATTTTTCTAAATAAACATTTATCGTTAATACACAAGATTTGCTCTCATGTTAATTTAAAAAGTTTATAAATATAAGTTTTATGTATCAGCTAATTGCCATATTTTAGTTTCTTTGAATTAAAATTAACTTTTTATAATTAATTAATAATTCAGAAAATTTGGGTAGTTTTATTTCGACACATGACAGTACATATTTTTCTGCCATTTGGTATATAACCATAGTTTATATAACCATTTTGTTTTGCTGTTAGAAGGTTCAATGTCATGTTATGTCATTTAGATATTTTTTGTAATAACTGTTTATGTACTGTAACAGATTTATTTTGACCCTAGGATTGTTAGTGTAATTTGGATATATATTAAGTAAATTTGTACCTGTTATGTGATTTATTTAACATTGTTACATAATAAAGTATATGAAATTTCTAAGTGTAGATATTGTATAGTTCCTTATAGGTAGTGAAATGTCTTTCTGAGAGTTTTTTTTTCATTTTTACTTTAACTGTCAGCCCAAAGGTTTTGTCCACTTTGCTACCTCATTCGGTTAAGGGTACTGGCTGTAATTATATTTCTATCGACCATCATGACAAAGTTGTTGTGTTAGCGTCCACTTGTTGAAAACTTTGCTAAAAAGGTTATTTATTATTAGCTATTTTTGTTTCTTATTTTGGGTATAATTGGGGTTCTCTATGTGGTTTTTACTCTAGTTTTAAGTAACCGTGGGGCTATTGTGTGTACATACCTGTGTGTCTCTTGATAGTCCAAAATCAGCCCGCTTCAGTCTGACTGGTACTATAACTTGTTAGGGTGTTTATATGGAAAGCATAAAACCTCTTAGAGAAATCCTCTAAAATATTTCAGCTTGATAAATGCTATAATTTATTAGGAAGTTTGATTCCTTGAGTTAATATTCTCTAAAACATATTAATAATAATTAGAACAGACTGTATGTAGTTGTTTGATTCATACCTGTTTAGAGTGTTTAGTAGAAATGTATTTAACATTCATTTATCTTGTTTTGCTAAGTAGTAATCTTTTATTTTGGTTGTTAACATCTGGTGGTTTGCAATAGAACTTTTCTTGTAAGGTATTACACAGGACTGAGAATGTCGAGTTTACCCATTCTCATCAGTAGAATTACGATTAAACACTATTTTCTATCACTTTTGTAATTGATTAAAGTCGTTTCATCATTCATAATAAATAATAAAATATGTTTGGTTATCAGTTCTCCTTTCTTCTGTTTTGATTTTTCGTATATCTCAGGTATTGGGCTATTAGACTGTAGTTCAGGAGACGTCCGCTGTGTCGTTTCACGAGCGGTGTGTTCTGTGATGTCACTAAGGGATAGGTTGGAACTTACGTGTTTCATGGTTAGGTAGATGTTTCTACCATAACTAGTGTTTCTAATGCCGTGGTTGGTGACATCAAGGATGTTATGTTTTGCTTTCTACTCGTTTTATAAGTACGGATAACAACTTAGTTTTGTCGCTCGGTCACGTGTACAGAATAGTTGGAACAGTTGAATGGCGAGTGGTGTGTTTTGCTCTTTACTCGTCGTACGAGTACGAATGACAACTTAGTTTTGTCGCTCCGATTAGCATGAGGAATTGTTAGAGCATGTGAAAGACACTGTACTCAAAGTCTATTTGGTGATTTGATTTATGACGTCATCCGGCCGTTCGGGGCTATCACTTCAATGGTCGATGTGTTTTGGTAGTTCTATTGTGTCCCAAGGATTTGACAGTTTCCGGGGTCCGTCGTTTGGACTCCTCACTTCTGATTTTGACGTTAAAATGTCTGCATGATTAACAGGTGTGAGTGACGAATTCTAATTTAATATATGGTAATTTGAAACCATCACGGATTGTGGAGATTAAGAAGTTCGTCTATTATTATTTAAGAAGCCTCTGATAGTTGTATTTTTGGAGTTTCGCAAGATTTTGATGGAAATTTGGTATTTGTGATGTATCATGCTTTTTAACCTGTTAAGGGAGTTTTAACCCTGTGGTCACAGCATTTTGGAGGAAGTATACATGCTGCTTAGCTTGTTGGAATATTATTGAAACGTCGATTAATTTTGGAAACGCTCTCAAATTGAGGTAAATGAGATTATTTTACATTTCTGTTTTAAAGCATTTCTAGATCTATTTATTTTTGTATATTAACCTTCTATTACAGAAAAGGGGTAAGGGAGGTTTAGATCTGTAATTTTCAGTAATTCAGCTTCACTGTAACATAATATTTTGTTCATTTTCACAGTTCAGAAACTTTGTGTCTTTTTAGTTAATCATTTTTTCTTTGTACCTAAGAATATCAGTTCTAACTAGTTTTTGGAAAGTATTGGGAAGGGATCTGAAGGTTCACTTCATGTACTAATACTTGATGGTATTTTTAGGGCAGTTTTCAGTATCTGGAGATTTCTGCATCTGGATCTTTAGTAGTTGGGGTTTTATTTTACAATCCAGACCACCAATTCCTGGTTTTGTATGGATTTGAGACTGTACAGCTTGGGTTCATATGTAGAAGTCTGTAGCAGTTTGATTTTGCTTTATTCAAAAATGATTTTGGTGAAGTTTATGGAAGCACTTTTCCATGTATCTTTTCCCTTGGAGTTACACATCCAGTGTTAGGATGGTAGAAGGAAGCGGAGGAGACTTGATAAGTTTTTAGTTTTATTTAACTGACTTTTTAACTTACATTTAACTTTTGCGGCTTTGAAATATTGATTAATAAAATTCTTGATGCAAATTTTCATTTAAATCTATTAACTAAGTAATAATTTTTCACTTTAAAGTTGATTAAACATTTTGTAAATGCCTATGTACAATATTTGGGCATACTTTTAAACTTAAAGCAGCTATGCTGTAGTGTTGTAACTTAATTTACCCATCTGTTGTTCACCTTGGATTCAATGCCTATAACTTGAGGTATTTCCCTGAAGTAAAGTTTTATTCATCTGCTAAAATGGCAGATTGTTATACATAGGTATACTTTCATTTTCTACTATTTTTATGTGATTAAATAATTAATAACATTACTTAAAATTTTAAATAGTCTGGGGGAGAAATAGTACAAAAGTTGTTTCGAATAGTAAAGGGGATTAAGGTTGTAATTTGTAACTTGATTATAATTTTAAAATTAGTACTGCGGTCTAAATTTTATCCGACGTGTAAACATATGTTTTTGACATTTACTTTTCATATTGAAACCAAGTGTGGTTCTTCGCACATTTTTTTTTAAATAAACGAATGTAAGTTAAGGTTGTCTCTTTATTTCCTACTTTTGTCAGATTTAGGTTAGGGAAAGAAACTTTATGGCTCAGATAAATCTGACTGGCGCCTGACAATTAAATTTTACATTTTTAACATCCCAGATTTGAGATATACTCACTCCCGTCTCCACTTGAGTGAACCGGAGCTACAACGGTTGACATCTGGGACAACCGAAACTTAATAATCCTAAATTGAAGGTTATAGTACGATAAAAATAAATATGTATTTTGTCTCTTAAACTAGCAGTTTAAAAAAATTATTTCTTTTAAAAAGATATTCACCCTTAAAACATTTTTAGGAAAGAAACAACCTAAATCTTTTCTTTCTAAGCAGCAAGAAGATTTTTAAAAGGCGTCCTAATTTTAAATAGTTTAGGAATCTTCTTGTTTAGTGTTGCCCAGGACATCTCTGTAAGTATTTTTTTGATTTCCTTTTCGTTGTTAGTTCTTACCAAAAAGTGGAATCCTTATTTACGACCTAGCTCTCCAACCAAAACCCGAGTAGCCGTTCGCAAACGTTACAATTTATTTGCTTACCCCGTCTCCAGACCCAGTGATTGTTCAGTCCCCACTTTCGACCCCCTATAAGCAAATTATAAATTGTTAGTCTTGCTTCAAATTTAGTACCATATCTAGTTTTCTTTCTGTCTAAAGTTATGCTACTGTGGCGTTCATGGTCGTCCGTAGAATAACCATCAAAGTTAATCTTTTTTTTTTTTGTTTTAGAGTAGAAGAAAGAATCCGGATCGATTTAACTGAGATCAAGTCTCATATTAAAGCTACTTAGTTATTATATTTCTTGTGTATGTATTTTATTTATTTTTAATCTTATTTTTATTATATTTTTATTAAATTATTACTTAGCGATTCTTAGGCTTTAAGAAGTAAATATTCCTCTTATCGCTGGAATTGTTCTTGATAACCTTGCTTGTGTTGGATGTTACTTTATATTTATTTGTTCGTATCAATTGATTTTTTTTTCAGTATCTTTCGTTTTAGTTCTGCATCGATATATTTAGTACAGTTTTTTATATTTAAAATGTTGTTTTCATCACTATTTTCGGAAAATTTTCTGTGAATTAAATATTTAACTTATTAGCTTCAATACAGCATTACCAATCTTCTTTCATTTGGTGAAATCTGCTATGCAGCAATTGACGGTCCAATTAAGTATATGTTTCCGTCATAAGCGTTTATACTAGGATCGTCAGAAAACATATCTAGTTCTTACATTTGTCAGATTTTGAATAGTTCTTTATGATCCGTTACCATTCTAAAAATCATACGAACAAGCTGAATTTTGCTGAGCATATTAATTTTGGTACACCAAAAAAGATGCAAAAAAGTTTACTACTTTTACCCCCGGGCTTCCCCCTAAAACTCCCCTCGCAAGTGGGTAAAAACTCAAAAAAATCAATTTACCAAGAATCTGTAAACCGTAGAAAAAAATGTTTCAAATAAAAAATGTAGCTGAGATCATTTAAACAAAAATGTTTATAAGCATTTTTTATGTAGAATGAACCGTTCTCTTAGAAACAACGCTTGAAGCGACCGTCGATTTTACATGTCAGTTACTTGCGCGAAATCAATGTTCAATAAAATTTGTATCAGCTCGGCGGTAAAAATTCGATATCTTTTGATTCAAGTGACATATCGACAAAAATCAAGATGCATTTTAAAGGTAAAGAGTTCAGATTTCGTACGCATTTTTTGTGTTTTGTCGCAAATAAACTCAGATTTTATACAGGTGTTTACAATCCCTTTCATTGACTGGTCACTATGAAGTTTCGATTACTAGAGGCTAACCTTTAAAACCTATAGCATGAAATTTTAGTTTTGAGTTTTGGCAACAAATGTGAGGCATTTGAAATATGCTTAAAAAACGCTAGATTAAAATTTTCACACAACAAATGATCTAAAACATTTTTTAAAAGAACTAAACTTCTGTTATAATCTGCACTCAAAACCGTCTTCTTAAATGACGTCTTCCCGTGACGTGTGATCTTTTGTAATGTAAAACAGTAAATTCTGCGTTTCTAGTCATATTTCAAATACCTCATATTGGTTGCCAAAAATCAAAATTGAAAGTTATGGGAGCCGGCCCTGTTCTAGTCATTCACCTAAGAATGATGATCCAGGATTTGTGTTCTAATGAACTTTGTAATAAGATTAGTTTGCATTTTTATATTTACTTAATTATCATTTTACCATTGCATTTTTATTATAGATATTTTTCAGTCCGTTCGTAAACTTGAAGGAAGGAACATTATAGTTTTATATAAAACTTATCACGATCTTTTTCGATTTTGTAATTTTTTAATAAAGTAATTATTTTTTAAAAATAGTTTTGCCTACGGGAAAACTATAAGTGGCGCAGTTAGTAGGTACAGATTTTCGGGAAAATCCATCGCGGAAAGTTCTTTGGGTTTCAATCCTTCGCGAAAATCGAGAACCAATATCCCAGTTTTGACAGTGAACTCCATCGAGGAAGACAGTGTGCAGCACGGATGTGGTAAGTAATTTTTGTTTATGTCATACTCCTCTTCTGAAAACGAATCCTTTAGCGAAATTGATACTAATGAAGAGTTAGGCTTAATTAATAATTTTTGTAAATTAGAATTAAAAGATAAAATGGCAACACCTATTCTAGATATTCCAAATTTTGATGGAAATATTAATAAACTTCACAGATTTGTAAATGCAACTGAATCCATTTTAAATCATTATTTTGATAGGAATAATCTAGCCAGTTTTCAAAATGTTTTATTGTTAAATGGTACTATTAATAAATTAGAAGGCAAACCAGAAGAAATAGTAGCCATAAGCGGCGCTAAAACTTGGCCAGATATAAAAAATACTTTGATTCAGAATTTTGGTGATCATCGTGATGAAAATTGCTTGAATCAAGATTTAGTAAATATCAAACAGAAACCTAATGAATCATCCATATTCTTTTCATGAAAGACTTTATGAACTGTTTGAACTTTATTAAATGCTAGTTGTAATAACATAGATTTGCACTATATTAACCAGAAACGTGAATCCAAAAGAGCTTTCTTTACGAAGCAGGCATTAAAATCATTTTTAGGGAGCCTTTAGGGCCCATTATTCGTGCAATGCGACCTGCTTCGTTAGACCAAACGATTCAGTTTATTAGAGAAGAGGATAATATTAAGTACTATCAGAAAAATCAAACTTTTAATTACAACAATTCTAATAATAATAATAATTTTATTCGAAAACCAACTAATCCAAATGTCAATCATTTTCAATCAATTCGACAGCCAAATATACAATATTCTCAGCCAAGAATGAGCCAACCTTCTACATCTAATTTTCAACCAGATATAACTCAGACAGTTGACTACCGATCTCAATTTCCCAGAGGTCCTGTACAACTTCCAAGACACCCAAATCCACCTCAAACCAAATATTTTACAAATTCTCAAGTTTTCGGTAAACCAAAAAATGTTTGGAAGCCCAATCCAAATAATAATCAGGCCAAACCTACTCCTATGAGTGTTTCTACACGAAATACAACACAACAATTCCGACAAAATTATAATCATTTTAAAAGCACAGGCCAAAATCCAAATTTCTGTCATGGAAAAGTTATTTAACACAGATGTAATACCTGAGGAAGAAGATAATCAAAATTTTTATAATTCAGATGAATATTGTGACAACTATCAATATGTAAATGATGACGATTCTCAAAATTTTCACGAAACCGACCTGACCAACGATATTCCTTGATAGAACATTTCGTCTGATAAAAAAGAATTACCCTATCTCAAAATTTCTAATCCACCCATTATTTTATTGATTTGATACTGGAGCGACTAAGTCCTTTTTAAAGCCTGAAATTGCCCAAAAATTCTATAAAAATAAAATATTTAGGGAACCTTTTACTGTATCGGCAGCATTTCAGACATCAACTCAACAAAATTGTGCAATGATCCCCATATTTGATGAATTTAATAAATCTGGTGATTTTAAATTCCACCTTTTTGCTTTCCATGATATCTTTGGTGGCCTTTTAGGCATAGATACCTTAAAAATGTTACAAGCTCATTTGGATCTTACAAATTCTAAATTAATTACACTTGAGACAACTTTGCCAATACATTATTTGGAAAGTAATCCAGCTATTTTTAAAAGGAAAATCGATCCCCATAGTCATATTGTAACCAATATTCCACACTTTTGAACCTGAACCTCTCCAAACTGTACCTTTTGAATATAATTCTTGTGAACTATTTTATGCCGACATTATACCAGACGAAAACACCGACAAAGTAGATATTGACAAGCTTATTCGAACTGGCCATCTCAATTCCGAAGAGAAGGCACAAATTATAAAACTGTAGAAAATATTGTACAATATTTCACAGAGAAGGTGAACCACTTACTTTTACTAACCAAATGAAACATTCCATAAAAACTACTGACGAAATGCCCATTTATTCTAAGTCATACCGTTATCCATTTGTATATAAAACAGACGTACAGAGACAAATACAATCCATGTTGGACCAAGGAATTATTAGGCCGAGCAATTCGCCTTGGTCGTCGAATATTTGGATTCTTCTTCTTCTTCTTCGGACGCTTCCGGTAAAAAGAAATTCAGAATCGTAGTGGACTACCGCAAGCTCAACGAAAAAACGATAGACGACCGCTATCCCATCCCGAATATTACCGATGTTTTGGATAAATTAGGCAGGTGTAACTACTTTACAACTTTACAAGATTTAGCTAGTGGTTTTTACCAAATCGAAATGAAACCTGAAGATATCCAGAAAACAGCTTTTACTGTAGAGAACGGTCACTATGAGTATGTTGGAATGCCAATGGGATTAAAGAATAGCCCAGCAACTTTTCAGTAATTGAGTAATTGACGACATTATGAGAGGATTACAAAATGAGATATGTTTAGTTTATTTAGACGACATCATAGTATTTTCCACGTCGTTGCAAGAACACATCGCAAATTTGGATAAAGTGTTCGAAAGACTAAAAGAGACAAATTTCAAAATTCAATTGGATAAATGTGAGCTCCTAAAGAAGGAAGTTACTTATTTAGGACAAATTGTGACACCTGAAGGTATTAAGCCAAACCCCGAGAAGATCACAGCTTTTAATAAGTACCCATTACCAAAAACAACTAAAGAAATAATCTCCTTTCTTGGATTACTTGGATTCTACAGAAGTTACATAAAAGATTTTGCTCGAGTAACAAAACCATTAACATCTTGTCTAAAAAAGGGTGCAAAAATTGAACACACACCACAGTTCATTAAATGTTTTAAAGATTGCAAAGAACTGCTTACCAACGAACCAATCTTACAGTATCCAGATTTTACGAAGAAATTTATTCTGTCAACTGATGCAAGTAGTTTCGCTATTGGAGCAGTTTTAGCCCAAAATACAGGCGGACAAGAAAAACCTGTTGCATACGCATCCAGAACGTTAAATGAATCCGAACAAAAGTATAGCACTATCGAGAGAGAACTATTAGCCGTAGTATGGGCCACAAAATACTTCAGACCTTATCTCTACGGAGTTAAATTTACAATAAAATGTGACCATAAACCACTTAGATACTTAATGTCTTTGAAGGAACCAAATTCTAGACTAGTTCGATGGCGATTAAAGCTAGAAGAATTTAATTACGAAATCGAATATATAAAAGGAAAGACAAACGGAAATGCTGACGCTCTATCTAGAGTTGAAATAAATACTAATGAATTTATAAAATACATGGAAAATCTTAATAACGACCAAAATATGACAATGAATCAGTACTTGCAAATGCAGGCGATTTGCAAACAATAGATGAAGAAAATCAAGAGAATGAAGACACAGAAGAAAATTTACAAAGAGAAGACGAAATAGATCAATCAAACCCAAACGGAGACAAAGAAGATGATGACAACAATACCGTACATACAAGTGCAGAAGATCCTGTTCTAGGAATGGAAGTTACGGAAAAAAGCATAAATTCTTTTGACCACCAAATTATTATTGACTTTGTTTTACATTCATCAGTTAAACCAAAGACTTTCCTAACAAAAAACGTCTTCATATACAAATTTCTACTAATGACCTAGAGAATAACACCATAAACGTCTTTAAGAACTATTTAAAAATTTTGCTTACAAATTAATTAAGTGTAATATAATTCTAAGAGACATTATTGACAAAGACGAATAACACCAAACTATCAGAAAATATCATCAAGGAAAAACAAACCATCGTGGCATACTTGAAACAGAAAGCAGACTTAAACAACTCTACTATTGGCCTACCAAGAAAACCGACATAACGAACTTCATAAATAAGTGTGAGATTTGTCAAACCAATAAACATGAACGAAACCCTCCACGCCAGAAATTAACTATTACACCAACACCGGCAAACCAATGGAAATTATATTTTGTGACACCTTATCTGCACAAGGACATAAATTTTTGACAATTATTGACACTTTCTCAAAATACGGACAAGCCTACCCGCTTACAGCATTAACTGGTATCGAAATAACAAGAGCATTACTAATATTTATGTCTCATCACGGTATTCCCTCTTTAGTTGTAATGGACAGAGGAACTGAACTAAAAAATTCGGTTCTTCAGGAATTTTTCGATGTTCACAAAGTCGAAACACATTACGTCACCGCAAACAGTAACCAGGCAAAAGGTGCTATCGAAAGATTTCATTCCACTATTATTGAACATCTGAGAATTATAAGAGCAAAAAATAACAATCAAATAGATATCCTAAATGATATGGTTTATGCAGTATTAGGATACAATAATTCGGCGGCATATATGACATCTATATTTAAGAAAGGAGATAGAAAACGATGCGAAAACTACAGAGGAATAAGCGTAATATCATCAATAGGAAGATTATATGGGAAGATACTGCGAGAAAAGATAGAGCAAGCGATAAAAGGCAAAATCGGGGAGGATCAGGCAGGCTTCACGGCAGGAAGATCATGCATAGATATACACACTGGAACAACTGTTGGAAAAGAAAAAAGCAAAAAATAGAGATATACACTTGGCATTTGTGGATCTAAGAAAGGCGTATGACTCTGTAGCAAGGTCAGAACTATGGGAGGCAATGTACAAATTAGAAATACAGACGGAACCCATAGAAGCTACAAAAGCTCTGTATAAAGAAAATAAAGTGTCCATTAAAATGGGAACAAGAATCATAGGAGACTTCACCACAACAAAAGGGCTCCTGCAGGATTGTTCCACATCTCCAACCCTATTCAAAATATACTTAGAGAAAGCCTTGACTACATGGAAAAGAAAATGCGAAGGCATGGGAGTACCGGTACGGAACGAATACCTATATACGTTAAGTTTTGCAGACGATCAAGTAGTGATTGCACAAGATCAAGACGACCTCAGCTACATGATGAAGAAACTACAAGAAGAATATACCAAGGCTGGCCTAGATATTAACCTCGCGAAAACAGAGTACCTATCTACAAGTGAAGAAGACATAGAAGATCTACAGATTGATGACAACGTAACAATCAAAGGAAAGGATAAATTCAAATACCTGGGGTTTATAATCACGAAAAAGGCAACAACAGAGGAAGAAATTACACAAAGATTAGGACAAACAAGAACAGCAATCCGACAACTTAACTCAGTATGGTGGGATAGACACCTAAATATGAAGACAAAAACGCAGATTTATAAAACATTAGTGCGAAGTATTATGACATATGGGGCCGAAAATTGGATCATAAACAAGAAAAACAGCAGTAAGATAATAGCAACAGAGATGGAATGCCTGCGAAGATGCTGCAGAGTAACAAGAATGGATAGGAGAAGTAATGACGAAATAAAAAGCAAAGAACATCAATAGAAACAGACATACTAACATATATAGAACAAAAAAGACTAAAGTGGTATGGACATGTAAGAAGAGCTAGCGACAGCAGATGGATAAATAGAATAACCGAATGGAGCCCCATAGGAAGGAGGAAAAGAGGACGACCCCGAAAATCCTGGAGGAACGAAGTAGACGACGCCATGAGTAAGAGAGGACTAAACGATGGAGAATGGAACAACAGAGAGAGAGATGGAAACGGTTGAGCGAGGGAAGGCAGAGAATACTGTAGAATCCCTAAATATATATAATTCGATCCATTCTGTTACAAAACAGAAGCCAATTGACATACTGAATGGATATTTAAATTCAAAAGAAATATATGATATAAATTTGGAGCAAATTCTAATTAATAATTATATCCAAAGACACAGAGAAGCTACTGCAAAAATTTATAGATCTTTAAACGAAAAGCTAATATCTCAAAAGGAATCTCCAATAGAACGTCACAACAAAGACCGACATGAACCATTAGACTATTTACCCGATACTGATGTATACAAGAAAAACACAACATTAACCAGAAACAAACTTAATCCAAAATTTTACAAAGAAAAAGCTATCGCAGACGAACACATAAAGTAAAGGTACACAGCAATAAATTATTAGACAAACAAAACCTTAAAAGACCAAAAACTAACTGAGCAACATTGTTACAGGACGCTACTAATCCTATCGACCCTGGTCCTTCCTCTAGTAAGAACACAGGAAGTTCAAATAACTAACCTCCAAAATAATCCCGAAATACTTCCGTATAATTTAGGAACAGCAAAGGTAAAATCCCAAATACATACATTTCTTCATTACTACGATCTTTCCCCTATAAGTAACGAAATAGAATCTATAAGATATGCATATGATAATGTAACACTTGTAATTCAAGATGGCCTTAGTTATCCTTATTTTCAAGAACTTTATAACTTTGACCATGCTCTACTCTTCCAACTTAAATCCGCTGAACAAAAATTCAATTCTTTATTGCCACCTTTTAGGTCAAAAAGAGGTCTTATAGACGGTTTAGGATCTATAATTAAAAGTATCTCTGGTAATCTTGATTCCAGTGACGCCTTGTTTTCAAGCCATCTCTGATCTCCAAAATAATAATCAAATACTAGTTTAAAAACATAATCAACAAATTTCTCTGACCAAAGACATAATAGCAAATTTTAACGAAACAGTAACTCTTCAAGAAACAGAACAATCAAGAAACTATTTTTATGGGCATAAATAAGATGCGTACATCTTTAAATAAATTTATACACTCGCGATCATAAAATCCGGGTCACCTTGAAAATCACCGTTATTTCATTTTTAACGAGCTTTATCGTAAATAATAATAACACAAATACAAACTAATGCATGTTTCTGAGAATTGTTATCGGCTTAGCGGTTTCCTTTGTAACAAAGAATTCCAATAATGACGATTTCGCGAAAAACTATACACTTCCCAAAATGAACGGTACCTGTAACTGCCGCTTGTTTTAAATGTCTCATTTGTGCTTCGACTTTCTATTCAAACGCAACAAACAAACGTTTATTATTGCCACCATTCGTGTTTATTAGTCAAATTTTAGTGTTTATTATTGTTTATTTTTTGACAAAAATGCCTTTGGCTGTTGTTGGAACGGTACGCATTGCTGCGCTTGTGGAAGACGGTCACAATCAACGGCAAGTCGCAAGAACTGTTGGCGTAAGCATTTCTACGGTTCAACGAGTGCTTCAACGCTTTCAGGAGACGGGTTTGCTAACCAGACGACCTGGCGCTGGATGAAGAATAGCGAACACAGCACGAGATGACCGTTTCCTTGTCCGGGCCTCAACTGCGGTTATGCATCGAAATCGTCTACAGGAATTACGAAATTGCAATGTTAGCGTTGCAACAGTCAGGAGAAGACTTCGTGCTTCTGGACTATCTTCTCGGGTAATGGCTACAGGACCGCCACTTCGCCGGGCGCATCGAGTTGCACGACTAGCTTTTGCTTGACAATACGCGCATTGGGGAATTAATGATAGGAGCAAAGTGTTATTCTCAAATGAATCCCGTTTCTGCCTAACTGGATCTCCGATGGACGTGTAAGAGTTTGGAGGAGAATCGGTGAACGATTTTCACAAGCTTTCATTGCTCCAAGAATGCCATTTGGTGGAGGCTCGGTCATGGCTTGGGGAGGTGTATCTTCCGACTTCCGCACAGAATTACCCTTCATCTAAAATGGGTCCTTAACTGCACGAAGGTACATTACGGAGATACTGGAAGGACATGTTATGCCCACCATGGCAGGGCTTGGAGAAGACGCCGTTTTTATGTAGGACAACGCGCGACCACACGTTGCCAGGATCAGTATGCAATACTTGGATGAGGTTTGAATTACGAGGTTACCCTGACCAGCTAGGTCTCCGGACCTGAATCCCATCGAACATCTCTGGGACGATTTGAAAAAACGTATTCAAACCCATACACCTCATCCTAACAACGCACAGGAGCTTAAGGATCTGTTAGTGAGAGAGTGGAATAACATAGAGATAACATTGAGAGTATGCCCCGTCGTCGAGAGGTTATTAGAGCAAGGGGAGGCAATACACGATATTAGTCATTGAAATTCCACTGTTTTACCACGTTTTATATATTTTTTTTCGTATGTCTGTTTTATTAACAATTTGGTTTGTTTTCTGCTTTTTAAATAAAAACAATAAAAAACCGTTTTTTTTTCTTTCAAAACAAACATTGATGACAAATAAAAAATACATTAGCCTAAAAAAAAGATGCTTATTACTGCACCAGATGCAAAAATATTCAAGAAACTTGAAATTTTCAAGGTGACCCGGATTTTATGATCGCGAGTGTATTTGATTTCAATGACTATTTGCAGACTAGAAATATATTAGATCAGTTAAACTTAAGCTTAAACATTATCTTACCGCTTTTAGATGAAATAGAAAATGCCATTACTTTTGCTCGACTTGAAATTTTACATAATAGCATTATCGATAAAAATGAGTTAAATTCTATCATAGAGATCATTTTAAAATACCATAGAAAAAATGAAGTATTTTTTCAAAATTGTAATGATACTTATAAATATGATATTTTAAAAACAGAAGCGTATTACTCTGTGACAAAAATTGTTTTCGCTGTTCACTTTCCTATTGTTTACCCAGAAATCTTCTCCTATTATCACCTTTATTCAATTCCTACGTCAAATCACACTACCATCGTACCTCAAAATACCTTCCTGACTATGAATGAAAATTATTACCAATATCACTTACTGCCCTGTCTGGACCTGAAGCCCAATTTCTATTGTACTGATGGCGATTTCTCTGCTGGAATAGAGAAAGAAGATTGTGTCTTTCAATTATTGCAACTGAAGACTAGTTCCACAACTTGCCGCAGAACTCCCGTCCGAATATCTGAGAATGTAATACAACAAATTGATGATTCACATTACATTGCCATCTTCGTAAACCTAACTAAAATCGAGACGATATGTCAGAAAACAGATTTTACCACATTAAAAGGAAATTTTCTAGTTTCCATTCCTTATCAATGCCAGTTCAAAGTAGATAAGAAAACGTTTATTAATAAAAAGACAGTTGTCCAAGGCCAACCACTTCTCTTACCTGAGTTGAGAGTTTCTAATGCTCAAGAAGAAGTTCCAGAAATTGTTCTAAAGGATATCTCTCTCGACAAAATTCACACAATCCAAATGAATCAAAATCAAATTCGATATATATATATACAGTGTGGATATTAAGTCTTACCCCCCCCCCCCCTAGTGAACTCCGTTATTTAAGACAAAGATGAAAAACGCTCGGACCCGTCAATTTTTATTTTAATAGAGGTATTTTATAACATAAAAAAAATTGTCACCCCAACTTTACAGCTACCCCCTCAGATTTTTTAAATGGCAATGGAGGTCGTGCGATAGTTCGTTGGAAAGGGTTTAAAAAGAAGAATTCTAAAATCTATCACACTTTACTTTAACTTTAAGGATCTGTTTGTTAATAACGATTTATTGTTTGGAGATACACTTTGCGATACAACAATACAAAAGTAGGTACACTGGTTTTGCTTTAATATGGGACATTCGGTATAACAAAATTTATTTCATTTTTATTCTTGACCGTTTATACCGAATTATTTTTTTGCAGAATAAATACTTTTGTGTCGTTAAAACATATCATGGTTAGAACAATTTTTTAAATAATCTAGTTGGCGTGTATAGTTTTTAACAACTCTCATAAAAACCAAGCAATTAACACTGTTGATTGTAAAGAATATTGACAAGAACTTGAGATTTGGTGAGCTTTAGTGGTAAACTGTAAATTTTTAGTATTAAAAATTCAAAACAATCAAAATGGCACCACCTCGTAGATTAGTAGACAAATGTGAAGCAATTTTAATATTTAGCGAAGTAGGCGGTAACTACCATGAAGCTGTGAGAATATTTAATGAACGTTTTCCGAATCGTCGAGTTGATCGACATTATTATAGACTACTTGTCATCAAATTTTGTGAAACTGGTTCTGTCGAAAACAAGAAACGGGATGGTAGAAAAAAGATTTCTGAGGAAAAGCAAGTAGATATTTTGTCTCAATTTGTAGTAAATCCATCTAGTTCAACTAGAACTGTTGCTCGCGAATGCAAAGTAAGTCACAGGACTGTCTTAAACATTTTAAAAAAGCAAAAATTTCATCCCTATTAGATGACAATGGTGCACGAATTGATAGAGGATGATCCAGATCGACGACTGCAATATTGTGAAACTATGGATAATAATATTTCACAAGATTCAAGTTATTAAGATATATTTGTTTTTCCGATGAAGCTACATTCTATTTAAATGGTCATGTACATCGACAAAATGTAAGATATTGGTCTGATGAAAACCCTCGATTGTTTCGAGAGTGTCATACTCAATTTCCCACTAAATTAAATGTTTGGGCAGGTATACTAGGGGATCACATTATAGGCCCTTTCTTTATCGAAGGCAATTTAACGGGGGAAAGCTATCTTAATCTATTGGAAACACAAATAATTCCTGCAATTCATGATGTGCTTAGAAACAATCCAGGCGAATTCACCCAAGATATTATTTTCCAGCAAGATGGAGCTCTGCCTCATTACGATGCTGGCGTTTGAAATTTTTTAAATAATTTGTATCCGAGAAGATGGATTGGACGTCGTGGATTCATTGAATGGCCACCAAGATCACCAGATCTTACTCCTCTAGATTTTTACCTATGGGGTTACCTTAAATCCAAACTGTATGGGAGCCAGTTGACGACAGTTGATGAACTCCGTCAAAGAATAATCGAAGAATGTGATAGGATTGATATGCAGACCCTACAAAGGGTTAGGGAGGCAACGAAACAAAGAATCTACTTCTGCCAGGAAGTAAATGGAGAACATTTCGAGCATCTCGTGCAGTAATTTAAGTTTTCTTTAGGGTAATTTGTCAGTTTCTTTTTCCAACAAACTATCGCACGACCCCCATTACTATTTAAAAAATCTGAGGTGGTAGCTATATAACGGAGTTCACTGGGGTGGTAAGACTAAATATTCACACTGTATATATATATATATATATATATATATATATATATATATATATATATATATATATATATATATATATATATATATTAATTAATAATAATTATTGTCATCTTCATAGCCCTTCACTATATTAAGAAGTTAAGAACAAAAGAAAATCCACATCCAACATATTATGAACAACCTACGGAAGAAGATGATCCCACAGTTCCTGTACCAAATCCAGAGCATTTTTCACTCCATGAAATATGCCAAGTGTTCTAATGAACTTTGTAATAAGATTAGTTTGTATTTTTATATTTACTTAATTATCATTTTAGCATTGCATTTTTATTATAGATATTTTTCAGTCTGTTCGTAAACTTGAAGTGGGGAACATTATAGTTTTATATAAAAATTGTCATGATCTTTTTCGATTTTGTACTTTTTTAATAAAGTAATTATTTTTTAAAAATAGGTTTGCCTACGGGAAAACTATAAGTCGATCTTTTGTAATGTAAAACAGTAAATTCTGCGTTTCTAATCATATTTCAAATACCTCATATTGGTTGCCAAAAATCAAAATTGAAATTTCATGCCATAGGTTTTAAAGATTGGTCTCTAAAAATGGAAATTTTACTACAACTGGTCAATGAAAGTGATCAATTCTATTGATCTCACGAGAATCGTAAAAAATGGTCAAAATCGCGCTACTTTAATTTATTTAACACCTGTATAAAAACTGTCGAGTTTATTCTCGGCAAAATACAAAAACTGCATACGAAAGATGCACTCTTTGCCTTTAAAACGCATCTTGATTATTGTCGATAGGACATTTGAATCTAAAGATATCGAATTTTTACCGTCGAGCTGATACAAATTTTATTGAACATTGATTTCGCGCAAGTGACTGACATGCAAAATCGACCGTCGCTTCAAGCGTTGTTTCTAAGAGAACGGTTCATCCTACAGGAAAATTGCTTATAAACATTTTTGTTTAAAATTATCTCAGCTGCATTTTTATGAAACATTTTTTTCTACGGTGTACAGATTCTTGGTAAATTGATTTTTTTGCGTTTTTACCCCACTGCGAGCGTGGTTTTAGGGGGAAGCTAGAGGGTAAAAGTGGTAAACTTTTTTGCATCTGTTTTGGGGTCCCAAAATTAATATTCTCTGCAAAATTCAGCTTGTTCGTATGATTTTTAGAGGTCGACTCTCTGACGACTATTTGTGTTATTTTTGAAAAGGTTATGTCTGATATATTTTAATATATTTTTTTTTGTTTTCTAAAAGTGTCATGTTTTGAAAGTAGCAGTCTGCTTCTGATGTCCCGCAGTTTTTTAATGATACATGTATTTTTACCTTTTATTTTAATTATTTCCTTAATTTTTTATATTTACTTGTTATATGTACAAAATTCTTCTGTATTCCTTTTTTACATTTCTTCTGTCTTCCATCATGCCTAGAATTTCCTGTGTCATCCAACTTCCCTTTGTCTGTAACTTTTTGTGTCTAAAGTGAAGCTTTATGTGTATTAATTGATCTCTTGCCAGTGCTATTTGCACTACGTCTTTTTCCTCATTTTCAGTTAGAATTTACTTTTTCTAATTATGTTTGTAGCTTTTGATTAGTTTTCTTATTTTCTAAAGCAGCGATATTTTATCAACATGTTTACGCGGTTTACAAGATCATTTTCTCTTTAAATCCAAAGTTTTTTGATGAGTTATGGTCAGAGTCAACGTCTGCTCTTTGACAGCTGGTCTAGAATCGCTTGTTTATTTTGAAGAAATCAATGGTATCCCGTAATTGTTCCATAAGACTGATCAGTATCTATGTCTGGTTTAGATTATATTTATATTGATAGAATTGTTTTCTAGCTGTAAATTTATTATCTTTTCCAATATAGGTACTACGTTTTTAATGCAGTTTGCTTAAAACTATTAGTTTAAGTTTAAGAATAACGTTTCATTATTTTGCTAATTAAGTGTTTTTTTTTTCTCCTAACTTATATCCCATTAAGTAATTATTTTAGAATTTTCATAAACCTATTACGCTGCACCATATTAAGGACCGTTCCATTTTCGATGAAATACTCAACATTCATATTAGCATATATTTGAACTAAAACTTACATACTGAATTAAGCCTCTAATATACCAAAATCATTTCTGAAACCGAATTGCGTGACAGGAAAAAAAAAAAATAAATACAAACATGAATAATTTAAAAATGAATTTTGTAATTAAAATAAAACTTATAAAACAGTACTATCACAGTTTCTTAAATTACTAAGATACTTAAACATAAAAATTGAATCTAAAATTAGTGTAAATCACCAACAGCAACTGTTTTATTAGCTTCAAATGCTTTAGCTTTCATAATTACCATTGTTAAGTTCTTCAGAAATATCATTCAGAAATTGTGTAGTGTTAAAGACCTCACATTCACCATCATCATTTTTATGTTTTCCAGAAGTTATACTCAGACAGTGCGTAATATTAATAAAATCCATTTTGCCAAATTGCCATTTTTATGTTCCCTAGAAGTGACATTCACACAGAGTGTAGTATATCCTCTCGTTCACCATTGTTATTTTTATGTCCTTGAGAAGTTATACTCAGACAGTGCGTAGTATTAATAACATCGCATGCAGTATTGCTATTTTTTTGTTCCCCAGAAGTAATATTCACACAGTGTGTAGTATTAATAACCTCGCACTTACCATTGCCAGTTTTATCTCCTCCAGAAGTGACATTTAGACACTTTGATTCATCTAAGGAGAAATTTGGTTCTATTTTGGGTGCAATAATGAAACTATTTGTTTCTTGTTCATGACTTTGAATCTCGTTGTCATCAGTGTCACTAGATTCTTCAGAAGCAACACAAATAGATCTTTTTTGTAGCTCTAGTGTTAACAATTCAATCTGTTCGCGTAACAAAACAGCCTCTGATTTTTCTTTATTATATTTTTTGCGATAGCTACAAATGAAAATAGAGATTAAGAAGTAAAAGAATAAAATCAACTCATGGATAAAATTATAACCAATCAAGACTTTCATAAATTACATTTCACGTGCCATTACACTTCATTTACATTGATAATCTTAAAATTAAATAAATTAAAATAAAAATTTAAAAACTGATTTGAGAAAGAAATGTATGAAATTCCTTCTTAATTTAGATAATTATATCAAAAATAAAAGTAACCGTAAACTGCGAAAGTGTCATGCACATATAGAGATAATCACGAAATAGATATATTGAGGTCAACATTTTACTATAATATAGAGGCAAATCAATCAAATCAAAATAAACCAAAGTTTAAAATGATAATAATATAAAAAGTTGAATGGACCGTATTCTACAAGTAAATCAGCATTTAAAGACAAACGTCCACAAGAAAAGTAAATTCTTTAGACTTCGTCTAAGGACTAGCAACCCCAGTGGAGTCCTACGTTGCCATGTGATCAATTCCTTTTATAACTTAAACATCACAGTTTTTAAATATCAAAGATTTAATTCAAAGTTAATCAAACTACATTTAAAGGATTTTTACCCACATGTTTAGTGGCTTCAAACATGTACATCCAAATAGCACACTGATCATGGAATAGTTATTCCGAAATCGTTCTGTGATGTAGCCCGATAGAGTTTTTTTTATTAATATACCTTTTATAAAGGAAATTTTTTAAATAAAAATTTTTCCTTTAAACACACTTTCACAGAAGAAAATCAAAAGTATTCATACAATGTGTTCTCTGCACTAAGACATACACTTCGAAACTTGGTTTCTTACAAAAACTAAATAGATATCCTGGTAATCCAAAGAAAAACGAAGATATATCCTTTTTGTAGGAATTTGTACCAAATCAGCTAACAATTTCTACAAAAATTAGAGTTTTGGAGAACTGTTTTCGAAAGATTTTTTATAACTAGGGTTTGAATATGTTTCAGCTGAAAAGTTGTGGATAATTCGGGAAAAGTTTTAGGATGAAAACAACACAACAAAAGTATCATTTAGTATCCAGGAAAAAAATCGATTGAGGTTAAATTATTATCCGCAAATAAATTTTCTATAAAAAGATGATTGTGTAATTAGTTACAAAAAATTTAAGGGTGTAGAAAAAAAATTCGATAAAAAGTTGTAAAAGTAACGTTTTAGAAATTTGTTTGTAGGAAATCGGAAAATTATTTTTCGGAGGTTTCTTAAAATTTGCTGTGTAAAAATTAAATATACCTTTGAGCCTGTAGTTTTTTTTAAAGCTATCAAAGTCGCATTTTTTATTCAAATTTAATTTTATGACAAAAATATTCAAAATTTTATATAATTATTGTATAATTATAAATATATAAACACATATATTTTTTCAAATTGTTAAAAATTGTGTAAAAAATTATTACATAAAAAACTATCTAGATTTTAGTTTAGATTTAAAGCAAAAAAAATTATTAGTTCATTGTTAATTTGCAATTTACTAAACCTTTTGAAATTAATGTCAGTTCAATATATTACCCGCTTAAGCATGCTGTTAAAAAGGAACAGTATATTGAGTTCCTGGAAAACGTTGAAAAGAGATTTATTATTGGAAGACATTTCAATGCGAACAACACACCCTGATGCTCTAAGATAACTACCACTAAGGGCAAAGAGTTTTTATTAGCTATTAAAAAACTGGTTTAAATCACTATCAACTTATATACCAAATTATTGTTATCACTACAAATCAAAGAGCAATTAGATAAAGAAACAGAATTGTTGGTGCACAATATCCACCAAACAGCATGGGAAAACACTCTAACACTGAAACCTAAAATAAAATAAAAATTATTCAAAGGAAGTAAGAAACATGATAACTGAAAATGTCCAGAAGAATATGCAACAAACAAGGGTTCCCTAAGATACGACTAAACTAAATAATGCAAGTCAACCGCTCAAAAGGACAAACCTACAACTAAAAAATGATTAAATTAATTCTTACTTAAAATAGATAACAAATGATGGCAGCACTAATTACTCTTTATAGACAACTACTAAAAGACTAGCAAACACGTTATCGTGACTCTCGTTACCTTAAACATTAATTCTCCTAATGCCGTGTCGGATCCTTTATACAGTAATTATTTAGCCTGGAATATTATAGTAACTTCCAAATGCTTGTAGAGTTTTCTCAATATTTCTAGATGTTGTGATTGTCAGTTACAACGTTTCAGTTGTCACAGCTATACCAAAAATTCAATATCTGTCATAAAATGTCACAGTTTAGGTTAGTTTGAGAACAATCCTTACAATATGTACCAAAGATATGGAAAATAGCCGAATTTATTATGATTCCTAAATCAGGAAAAGCTGTACATGATGTTTCGTCATACATACCAATCCCTCTACCTCCTGTAATATTGAAGCTGTTTGAGAAACTTCCACTCAAAATAATTACACCAATTATTAAAACAAAAATCTGATTCCGACACATCGATTTGGGTTTAGGAATAAACACTCCACAACTGTCTGTTCAACTATCTGTAGTGACGTTATAGATCTTCAATGAATCTGGCATGAAGATTTAATACATAATTTAAAAACTGTTACTTTAGAATTAACTGGGAAGAAAGTTTTTCGAACTTAAGAGAAATTAGAACAATGTTCCACAAAGAAGTGTGTTGGGTCCGGTCTTATACATAATATACACGTGTGTTATGCCTGTACCAAGCAGTAGGAAAGATAAATGAATGGGCGACCAATAAAATAGCAGTTAACCAAATCCCTTTCTTCGACTAAAAAATGAATAATAAGGCTAAATAAAGCTAAATTTGTTCACGTCAATTTTACTATAAATATGTGCAGATACCGCAAAATATTTAGGTTTAATATTAGATGCCAAACTTCACTGGAACATTCACGTCTAGAAAAAAAGGGAAGAATTAAATATAAGAAATAAAATATGTATTGTCTAGTTGGAAGAAACTCCACCTTGTCGATTCGTAATGAGTTACTATTTTACAAGCAAATATTGTGATCTGTACGGAGGAACTCCAGCCACTGTACGGAGATAAAAACTACGTATTTTAATGCATTACAATTAAAATGCAAAAATAGAAAAAAGTATGGCATTTTTCTTTACGCTGCACCATTTAAGTTTTCAGAATCTTTAAAGAATAATCCGATTTCCTATAAACAAATTTATAAAAGGTTTTATTGCAACTTTTTTCGCGTAGTTTTATTATTATGTCCTGAAATTTTGTTGTAGATATTATACTTTCGAGATATTTAGGATGATAGGTTGAAAAATAAAACTATAACGTTGATATTTCGTTCTAAAAATTTTCTTGAATTTTACACAACTTTTTCATCTGGAGCATAATCATCTTTTGTTATAAAAACTTCTTGTAATCCAGATGCATATTGGACTATTTGAAATACGGCACAAGTACTAGATAACATAGAAAATTGAATAGCCATAGTAGACTAGCGATCATTATTATTCGTTTCTGAGACGATAAACAGTTATTTGACTAATAGTAGGATCTTTTGGTAGTGAATAAATAATAAAAACTAAATCGAAAAAGAATATATTACTAATAGATATTATACTATGGTTACTGTAAAACTAACTTCCCATCAGACATTATAAGTACTTTTATCTTACTGATTTGAACCTGATTTGTACCTAAAATGAACCACGAGCTGGATGAACTAATGCAGAGCGCAGATATTGTCAGATTTGTAAAATCACAAAGACTAAACTGGCTTGGTCACCTAGAAAGAATGCAAGATAATCGAGCTGTAAAAGTAGTCCAGAGATGGAAGCCCCAAGGAAACAGAACAAGAGGAAGGCCCCGTAAAATATGGATAGACGACGTAGAGAGGGATCTTAAAACCATGAACATCAGGCAGTGGCGAAGGAAAGTATCCGACAGGGCAGAATGGAAGAACATTGTTAAGCAGGCCAAGACTCACAAAGGGTTGTAGCGCCATTAGAAGAAGAAGAAGATCTTACTGATTTTCTCATACTTATTCAAAGAAATCAGATGCGTACTTGTTCACACTATTTAATGTATATATTGAAATAATAAGAGATTTATTGTTATATTAATACACAGAGTGGACCAAAAGCCTGGAAACGCCTGATAATTTCTTAAATAGATGGAGCGAATCATACAAAAACGGGGATACACCTATTTTGCAATATGAAGATTTGAAATTTAATGTTTGTAACGTTGCCAGATGTACCATTTTTCTGATATAATTAGTCACTTTGGTTTCTTAAATATAACACTCTGTATATTATACCTTTATTGAAATCTCCACTTCAATACCAGTTCAACCGTATAAAATTTCGATTTTATGTAGTCAGGAACATTTTAAAACGATAAAACAAAAGTCTAGAAACGCCCAACCGCCTCAATTTTTTTAATTCAACTATGTACAACTAAGTGGCATAGCGGAATAAGAATGTCAAAATTTCCCCAGAGGAAACTTTCCAAAATTTTGGGGTATTGTTCGGCAACACAAAAACTGAGGATACACCAAACTTTAGCACAAAATACTGACACATAACCTCAAAATTCAATAAAACGTGAAAAATCGTTTTTTGGCCATAACTCACTCAATTTTTACCATAATAGATTTCTTTTTCAAAATCAAATTAGGACTTTCGCGTCGGTTCTCCGGTGTTTTCACCATTTTTGAGTTATACCTTTAGTTAGAGAGACGCTACTCTTTTTAAAATCATTAGAGCTATCAGTTGACATCAATACCTTTAATTTGGACCAAGATGAACCAGATTGGACTCTTATTAAACTCTGGATTAAACAATTATTTTGAATTTTAATGAAGATAGATGATCCGTCATACCTTTCTATGTCCAATTCAAGAAGTGTAAAATGCTCTTTTGCATCTTCT